>NC_142833.1:9107035-9277913 GCF_057945365.1 Rhopilema esculentum
AAACCATGGCTACCAACATGTATTTGACATGTACTTTAAATGTGATGCCCCATACTATGTCTTGCATGGCAACTGCAACACACCAATCCCAAGTGAATAGCAAAGCTTAAAAAAAGTTGCCAGGCAGATTATCCAGCACGATTCATCTGTTCAATATGACCAAAGTTAGAACATATTTCAATTATTTATTTATTCTAAATAAATCTTATTGATCACAATTAACAAGGAGAATTTCAATATCAATATTACAATTTCAAATATTTTTGTCTGTATTTAAGTGAGAAGTGTCTCTTTTCCTGCAACTATGGTGAAAAAATAACAGGAAACATACAATCATATCAGATTGTATACTCTTGGTTATCAATTTGGAATTTCAAAGCAGAACAATTTTTAAAGAAAGCCAAGATAAGCAAAAAGCTGTTTAATATGTTCCAGCCAATTCAATTTTTAAAGCTAAAAATTTTATAAGTTTAATTTCTGTAATTTGGCTTTAGAAAAAATGCCATTTTTGAGTCCTGTTTGCCTTGCTGAGAGAATCAACAGCTTTTCTGATAGCACTTTTTGTTTTTGATATATTAATATTAAAGTCTGGAGGCTTGACATAATTCCATTGAAACAGAAGCAATAGTTTTAAATGAAAGTTGCATTTTCTCAGATTATACAACATGACTGACAATTATCAAGCTTGGGAATTGATGCAAATACACAAAAAGTGACATCCATTTTCTTGCCATGTAGGTAAACTTTTCACAAGAGCTCTTACTGTGAATTTTTTGCATCCTATTTCAATTTGTTTCAAAGAAACAGCAAAAAAGGAAATACAGTTTTTATCGCTAGTAGATTAATGATAAACTATATCACAAGTCATTTGATCATTCAAGTCATTTAAAATATGCAAGATACTACTGGTGATCATTTTCAAGAAATTCCCCTTCTTTTATACAGAATAAGGCTTTTGTTACTTTAAAGAAATGTCTAATTCAAGGTGAAGTTACAGAGACACTCGAGGCTCTACACTAGCTTAAATATCCACAATTGTTGTTTTACTTAATTTTGGCTTCTCTGAGAAAGAAAAGAAAATCAAGATCAAACTGGGAAATAAATCTATTTTATTATCTCTGTTTACCAAGTTTCTCATCCTATTATTTTAGCATGTGCTTCAATTGTCCTTCAGCCAAATATGCAAGCAGTGCATCAGAAGATTTTCGATAGAAATTTCCTATTGAATCACTTTTTATTGGTTTGCCAATTGCAGCTCTATTTCATCCATTTCAATCTGTGTGCAAGTTAACATTCATCAGATAAGCGCAAGTTCAGCCATGCATAAAGACTGAAACAAAGTTTACATTCTGCATCAGCAAAGATGCCATACTAGTAGCACCATTTTAATAAAATATATAAACAACAACAAGTATTTTAGGCCTTTTCATGCGTAACTACGCCATACAAAAAGCATTATCAAAATGCAATACTATATGTACACAAAATTAAAGGACTGTTGTTTAGCAAGCCTATGAACACATGCATATTAAACAAGTTTAGCCTCAGGGCCCTCACCACAGGAGGAAGATTTCTCTGCTAAATGAAAGACTATTTATATAGGAATATTTACATAGATAAACCTGTAAATTAAAACAGATGTATTGAATCAAAATACACAAGAGATAGCGTCAGCAAAAACATTCCTATGATGGGGGTTAGGGGCAACATGACATTTTATTTACATTGCTGCTATCCCCGTTTGGTATTGTTGGGGCGTGCCCTGAGAAATAGGATAGCCGAATGGTGTCTGTGGATGCTAAAAGGTTTGTAACGAGAAAAAATAACGCCTAACATCAAAATTGAAGCACGAAAAAACAAAGCAGGCTGTTTTTCCTAAAACACCAAAACATGTCGAAATATGAACTAATATTAACACAACCTTAATTTTTTTTTCTAGCATGCGAGTCCTTGCAGGTGAACCGATGGTTGTTAACTCTAGCGATTTAGGTATCAACTTTCCTCTAAGGCATATCTAGGGTGGTGAGAATTTGATATTTTTAAAGAATTGTGGCCAATGAATTAGTTCTGTCATAGGCTTTTGCAGATTTGCTAAAACTGATTCAGTTCTATAGCAGTCCGTCAAATCTAAGATAACGAATTAAATGGCTTGGCAAAGGCAATTCGTCGATGGATTTGCCATTTGAAGGTCCAATTGTCCTTCGGACCATAACACGACAATGTGTCTGTAGAGACCTTGGTTTTCCTGTAAAAAATGTTTTATTCGAAATTATGGATCATTGCCGAAATTGACTGAAAACTAAAGCTGCTTAAAAACAAATTGCTGCAAATAATTACGGAGTTAGAATCTCAAAAGAGCACCAATCAAGAGGAAAAGCTTTCATATTGTATTATTAGCCCACATCGGTTCTCATTGGTTCTCAAAAAGTATAAACAGACTGGTTCACATTCTCGTGAGTCGTTGAAAAACATTCTTCTGAATAAAGGAACTATTTCTCCCTACAAGTAAATGTTCTCATTCTAGGTCTTCCATGATCAGCTCCAGAGATAGCAAGAACAAGTCTGTAGTAAACCAATAATTTTATGGGCCAGCCAAACTCTTGCCTAAAAGGCCAGTACGTCGAAAAATATTTTCTACCAGACATTCCATACAATGTTCTACGATTCAGCTCAATCCAATGACAATGTCAATTGAAATTGTTTTCAGAATAACAGAGTTGACGTTCGCTTATTCTCTTTGAGATCACTGTGAGTTAAACAGGAAGCTGCTTGGCTAAATTTCATATTGAAAGCTCTGGTGAACTTTGTAAAGTCTAATAAATAGAAATTTGAGAACAAAGAACCTAAAGTTATACAACACGTAGCACGCCTTCAATGGTAAAATTTTGGGTTACCTTCAGAAAATTTGAGATTGTTCTCTAAAGCATCTTTGGTACTCGATGAAACATTTCTATTCTTTGGGTTAGACAGCATTTCCAGAGCAGTTTCTTTGTTTTTGTCCATCAAGCAAGGGTTAGCACCATATTCCAGTAAAATTGGCACCATGGAATCGGCCTTCTCATTTCTGCATGCTAGTGGAGATGAAAGAAGGTACAATGAATATGTAGACAAACAAAATATCTTTATAATAAACATATCTCCTTGCCGATTCATAAGTATTTTCCTTCCAGTAGGAACAAAGCACAGAATGAATTAGGCTTTCCTTACGAAAAGCAGGATTGTGTATAGAATATGAAGAAAATGGTTTTGAAAGCTGACACCCTTCAGCAGAGTATAAAACTTCAGAATAAGGGCAATAAAGATCATGAAAGAAAATATCTGCCCAGTTGTTGATCGAAAAAGGCAAATCAGAAGAACGTGTGCACATGACCGGTATAGTTACCCAATCAGTGCCGCGTGCCTGTAGGAAATTACCATTGGATTCCAGGGATGAAAACGAACTTAATCTATCTTCTTTTTCGGTTTAATGTGGGTCGCTACCAAAACCGCTAGAAGAAGAAAATACCGGGCTCTGCCAATTATCTGAAACATGTCGTCGTCATTATAGACCTTGGCACAATCTGGGTTATCTAAAAGATGTTGCCCGAAAGAAGTTTAACAGTGTTTTTTGAGTTGACCTACAAGCTTTAGGAGGCTGTTCTCTTTAAGGGACATTTTTGTTTCTTATGCCAGAAGGAACATGTTGTTTTATCCTATCCCACTTCCATTGAGTTGTGAGTCCTACCGTCTAAATTTTTTGAACCATCTATGGGACTATTCAAATAGGCAAATAAGCCTTTGGTACCGCAAACTTTGAAAATAGCACGATCCACATGTTTCCACTTTTCCACTTTCAATATTTCTTTAATTTTTGACAGCCTCTTCGATAGAGTTCCACAGTGTGATGCTACGTAAACTATTTTAAGAATTGTTTAACTTTTGAATGCATAACTTTAAAAAGCATTGTGGGGAAACCTTGAAATATGAAAAATTCAGTTAAGTATGATGATAACTTGGTGACATACGGCCAATGAAAGATCTGAAGCTTGCTAACGCGGATAACTGTTCTAACAGATTCTCCTTTAAGTTATGCGGTCAAAATTCAAATATTCTAAAATTTGATTTTTGACACCATCTTTTTAAAGCACTATGGAATGAAAAAAAATCTACATACTGCAGTTAAGGCTTTGGTTTTGCAAGTTTTTTGCTATAAAATAGCTTCTATGTAGCAAAACGGAAAGGACTGGAGAGATGTAAGTCTTTGCTAAGAGCAGAAATTGAAAGCGTTGAGACTCACCATAGTGCAATGTAGTTTGTCCGGTGCTGTCTTGGATATTAGGGTCAGCCCCTGCATCAAGAAGTGCCAATGCACAATCAATATAATTGTTCTCTATGCAAATATGAAGTGGAGTCTTTCCATCGAGTTTTCCTCGCAGGCCTGTTGATGCATTCTTGGAAAGAAGCATTTTCACCATTTCGCTTGAAAAATACATAAAAAAGACACTTAAAAATCTAAACATCACTTAAAAGACTTGCATCAATATTCACAAAAACACAATTTCACAAATCTTCAATTTGGACAGGAATATTGTAGCCATCATTTCCTAATTATCTGGATTGTCTTTACTACACGAATTCATTTGTTGATTAAATAAAACGAAATTACTTTTCGACGCTTTGAAACATGCAGGCACCGTGCAGCCATTGGGCTAGCAGGGGCTATAGCCCCCCCCCCCACTTTTTTCCAATAGAAGGTTAGACAATTTGCGGAAAGCTTACTTTAATGCATTTTGGAAAGTTTACTCTAACAAATCCTGAGTAGTAGTAGTTCTTCTTGACTGGGAACCCTTTTTTGTTCCTGTTCTTGGTGTCTTGTTTTGCGAAATCTATTTTTATAGTAACTGGTATCTTCTCTTGATCGCACTGTTTTTAAATAACAAGTGGAAGGAAGGAAGTACTTTCTAAAAGGGGCATTTTTGGCGTTCTCAAAAATACTCAAAAATTTTCGATCACGCCCTTTTCAGCCCGCCCACTTCTAGACTGGTGCGCGATGCCTGTATAAATGTGCATGATATAACAAAAACTACCACACTCTAATTAGCAAGGCTTTTTTAGCAAGACTTTTTCAGCAAGGCTTTTTTAGCAAGGCTTTTTAGCAAGACTTTTTCAGCAAGACTTTTTTAGCAAGGCTTTTTAGCAAGGCTTTTTAGCAAGGCTTTTTAGCAAGGCTTTTTAGCAAGGCTTTTTAGCAAGGCTTTTTAGCAAGGCTTTTTAGCAAGGCTTTTTAGCAAGGCTTTTTAGCAAGGCTTTTTTAGCAAAGCTGACACAAAATAACTGTTATCGTTAGGTACATCATAGCAGTGAGACTTTTTTTTTATGTTCATAACTTTTAAGTTATAGTAGAAGTTTGGCTAAAATTGAGACATGTTTGCTGTTACTCTGAGTTTCATACTTGCACACTCATCAGGCAGTTTTTTTAAAATTTATCATTGGCACATATTACAAGGTAAGTGTACTCACTTACACCATCAAATGTTAATATACAAAATTTTTGAGAGAAAATTGAACAGAATAAAATAATAAAGAAGATAGTAGGTTACTGAACCTTTATCTGAACCATTGATATTAGACTATTTTGAAATCAAATTAAAGTCAATAAACATATTTAACCAACAAGCTTAATTGAAAGAAGAGTCTTCCCCCCTTTTTCATTTTGAGGGGGAGGTTGAGGCTCTTTTTGCTCCTTCTACTTATGGATTTCCATATGAATTTTTAACATGCCATCAGCCTCTTATTTAGCTCTAGAAACACTAATTTCAATAATGTTCACTCACAAGCATTTCATCATTTTAAAATGCTATCTATAATACCTTTTGACCAATCCATGGCCATTATATATACATTGCCTATAAAAGTAATAATAGCTGATCAGTCTTGTTATGCAGACATTGCTAATATTCATATTCAGATTCATATTTGCAAGAAAATTTGAAGAATTCTAACATTTTCAAAAATTTCAAATTATTTGTGCAAGCTTTGTGAGGAGAGGGAGGCATACGAGCTAAATCAAGCTCGTTCAAACAAGCATCTACTAAGCGTTTGCTGTCTAAAACTAAATTCAAAAGATTGAATTTGTAATTGATGGTATTTGATAATATATTATCAAATATATTTGATAATATCTCTGTTTTGGATAGGCCTACTTTTGTGCTCCTTACAAGGTCTGTAAGGATATCTTAAACTTTCTCTTCGTATAGATTCAAAATAAATTGCAAAATGTTTGTTCAACTGTTCCTTCATATACCGCCTTTGGATAAAGTGTATGAATAAAATAAAGAAGTATACTGCTTTATACTACTACTAAAATCAACCACAATACTTTATAACTGAATATAAAAATGTTTTAACATTTCATACCTGTTCCCTTTCTGTGATGCGATTGCTAGAGGTGTGAGACCCCAATTTTCTTGTGTATTTATGCCACCTCCATTTTCTAAAATAATTTCGGCACATTTATGCCTATTGAAAAATACAGCCTGGTGCAAAGCAGTACAACCAAATCTAGAAAAAAATAAAGAAACTTCCAGACATCGCACTTGAACCTTTGCTAATTTTAAACAACCTTTTTGAAGAAAATCTATAAACCATAAGTTGCTTTTGTAGAACAATAGATATATTTTAGATATTTTGCTTCTGTTTCATTGAATTGAGAACTTACCGATTAAAAGCATTTCATATAGAAAAACTTTACATAATTTGTAACCATTGCAATCTAGCATATATTATGGGATTTATAAGTAAGATTATACAAGTCTTGGATGATGTTTGCTTTCTGATCAATAATAGATATATTCAAACTCATTTGCAAAATAAAAGTAGAATTATCTTCTATTTTCTCAAACCTTGTAGTAGCATGCACATCAGCTTTGGCTTTTAACAGAATACGAACACATTCAACATGGCCTCCATATGTTGCAAAATGCAAAGGAGTCATCCCCTCTGTTGTTCTACAATTTACATGGGCACCTAAGGAAATGTATTCACTCCTGATTAAAAGATATATTGAAGAATTTTTCATCTGAGAACAAAACAGCAAGCATACAGAGTATGGCAAAACCACACAAGAGATCAGTTTATTACAATTTTTCAAAAACTTGAAATTTCAATTAAAACTAAATATTCAATATTAGAAAATATTCTGTTTCTAGGCAATCTGGCTAATGACGAGAGTTTACGGACAGCAAATATTATTGAAATGAATGAGTCTGTCGCACGACCCTTTCTCATCTAAATCAGGCCTTTTGGTAAGGAATTGCTCATAGAGTGGACCAGAGCTTGTGTGATCTCTCTTGTGTGAATAAATTTTATATGAATAAAAACTTGTCTAAACACGCTATCCTTTATAAATTTACACCATGAATGTCATCAATGTACATCATTCTGGGATTATATTGGCAGCTTTTAGAATTTTATTGAAATAAATAACAATGTTTGTTAGCTTAGATTTCCAATATCCATTGAACAATATTTTCTCAGAGTTCACTCGCTATTGTTGAAAACTCTGAGTTTATGATCAGTTTCATTGTAACTAATTTTATTTTTCTCTTCTTGTATATTCACATCTAGGTGCAGCCTTTTGGCTGCTGGTTCATTCACTTTAGTCTTTTGCTGCCTTCCGGGTAAATATCCTATGCTCTTTCAAGGATATCTACCTGCTCTTTTGAGACCAGTTGTTGTCGCTGACCGCAAACATCAAAGCTTCTTTCTGACAAAATGTTCGTCAGCAGGCTAAACCCTCTCTTGATGGCAGAATTGGTTCTGCTCATAGATATAATTATTTCAACAAGGGCACAGAAAATTGTAAATGCCTTTCCTTTGAATGCAATAATTTTTTGTTTTTTTTCTAAAAGACTGAACACCCCCAAGAACACCCTAAGAACAAGCCATAAAATCCCCATTAGGAGGCTGAACACCCTTTAAAGCATATCAAAATCAGCATATCATTCGAAAAATAATTTGGTCAATCAATTGAAATTAATTTTGGGGCAGGAAAGGGCCTGCTAAGTCTAATGCTGTTGGTGTTGTTACAACCAACTGATGTTTTGTGCGCCAAAGGTGTGAGTAGGGTTTATACATGCAGAGCAAATTTGAGTTTGACTTTCTGACGCTCCCTTTGTGCATTCAAGCGAATTGCCTTTGTTTTGAAACTCTTTCACATCCAGTGACAATAAATGATGTAAAAATACAGCATGTGACTTGACTTCCTACTGTCCTCCAGACAATTTTTTTTCCCATCCGCTAATTTGCCCATGTGGTCACAACATAGAAATAACTATTCTGTGGTCATGGTATGCTAATATAGCTAGTGCTAATATATCAATTTTTCACTCGTTAATGAAGATCGCTCCAGGCTTCAGTTGATGATATAACCCCCGTTCACACTTCTGAGGTATAAAACATCTCAGTTAGTTGCAACAACACCAACAGCATTAGACTTATCAGGGCCTTTCCTGCTCCAAAATCAATTTTAATTGATTGGCCAAATTATTTTTCAAATGATATGCCAATTTTGATATGTCTTAAAGGGTGTTCAGCCACTGAATGGCTTGTTCATAGGGTGTTCTTGGAGTGTTCAACCTGTTATAGGGGTGTTCAGTCTTTTAGAAACAACAAAGAATTTTTTCCCAAAGGCCCAAGCCTGATAATATTAGGTGTGCAAACACCTGTACGCTTCCAAACACTCAAGAAACTCCTCAGAAATGCTTTTTATCATATTTGCAGTGCCACGTTTTGATTGATCTTTCTTGTTTGTTTTTATCTAAATTTTTTATTTCTTTTCTGTGCATTATCTTGATGGCATTTTCTGGGAGCATAATCACTTATTAAGGCTCTGTTTCCATTACTCTGTTTTTGTATGTCTCTGTTTTCGGATCATTTTGTTTTTGAAATTTCTGCGATTCCAATTTCTCGGGGCCACTCTATTTTGGTCAAAATAAAAACGATAGTGTTCCCAATACTCTGTTTTCATCTGTTTTCATAACCTTTTCCTCTTCAACTACATTACATTTAAAAGGCAATCAAATTGTAAGGTCTTCTTTTTGTAGAAAAAAATTTCCTTCAGAGTTTTCTTCCAGCTTAAAGCAAGATGACTGTCCATTGATTTGTCATTTTCTCCTGCACCTTCACTTGCATTCATCAAGCTCCATCTGGGTCAAATCAATTGTGGGTGGTTGAGATGTTACGTGTGATATTATCTGTTGAGATGTTGCTAATTCATTTTAGTTATGTTTCCTGTGGTTTGATCTACCAGCTTTGTACTGTTTATGTAGCTTGCTTGGGCCACAACAGGAAATATGTTTGTTGATGAAATATTCGCACTACTCGACAAGAAAGTGAATGAGTTTTTCAAAAACACAGTGCAAAATTCCACATAAATTACCTTTTTGCATGAGCAATGAAAAGCTCACAGAGATAGATTTGTGCAAGTGTCTATCAAACAAAAAGGCCTGATCAAAACCTATAAATGCATCTAAAAATCTTCTGAAAGGGATGGAAGGGTATAAAGGCTAACCTGCTTTAATGAGAATATCAGCACATCTTGCATGGCCCCTTGCAGATGTAAAATGCAGCGCAGTCGACTGATCTTCTCCATCTCGAATGTTTGGTGATGCATTCTTTTGGTTTAGCACCCAGACCAAGTCACTTAGACGCCCTTCCTTGGCAGCAAAGAAAAAGGTGTACTTCTGCCCCATCATAAAGTTACCTGGATCAAAAATTCATCAATATACAACCTTGTGTGTGCAAAAGCAAACAAAATGTGTGACATAATGCTGACATAGTATGCAATATGTGCATGCTATTTGGTTTTGGCAGCAAGCTTCCAAGGGGCAAAATAAAGACTAAGAATGGCTCTCACAGTGTGTTACAGCACTTATTAAAGGCTCTGTGAGTACTTCACAAAATTTACTTAGGGTCAGTTATATTTTTTGGAACTTAAATCATGATTATTTTGAAACAATTCCCTGGCCATACTGTGGTAGCCTATAGGATGGGGACCTCTAAATTTTTTTGGGGGGAGTGCTTCCTTAACCCCCTTCCTCCTTTCTCCCATCTCACATACCCTAGATATTTTCCTAGCTCCACCTCTGAAAATAAGTTGCTCGCGTGTTACCTTCATTCCACCTAAAAGGGCTTTCTTAAACATTTTTGGGTACTAAAGCACATAAAATTTGGAAGGGGGTAGCTGCTAGCATCTATGAAAGCTAAACCGATATTTGTTTTTCAAATTTTTTAACCCTTCTCCATAACCTTACAAGACATGATTGGAGCATTACCGAAATTATTTTGACAGCAATTTTTTCAACTTCTGACAGTACGATGGTTCTCATGCTGTTTATTTAGGTGATCAACTCGCAACAAGTCATAATGTTTATTAAACGCTGAAAATCCTAATCAATTGGCATTTTTTCAAAAGACAAACTTGGTTTTTAGCAAGATTTATATATTGTAGTTACGCACGAGCTTCAATGTGTTAAAAGAACATGTTGTATGTAAACAAATTGGAATAACTATATTGAAATAAAGGGTAAATGTTACATCAACACAAAGAAAGATCACGACCAGTTTAAATACCGAACAGAATAAGTCAAAACGAAATATGGAGCATTTTCATTTGAATGATTTGACATATTGGCCTTTTCAAGCCAGACACTGCTCTCTAGACTTGACAAGAACGTTTCAATGATAATGTAGCAAATAAGAAACACCGCAATACGTCGAGAATAAACAACAATAAATACACGTAAATCAGTGAAGGCTAATTTCGCCCAAGCATACGGGGCTTCATCATTGCAATGATAGTCTGTAAAGAGAACCAGATGATACTTTAAGACAAAATAAACAAATACCTGTATCCACAACCATTTGGAAATATTATTCACACCAACCTCTATTGAAACGTGCATGAATCTATCTAGACGTGTATCAATGCTCGCATATCGCCACCATTATTATTTTTGTTTGAGAAAAACAACTTCTCGAAGCTCCTTCCTAGTGAAAACGCAGTCATATGATCCGCTCCGCAGAGGCAGTTCTAAATTTCCTCTTTTCGTTTTTCGTACTCTGGGTCCAAGGCGGTAAGTGTGTGATTGGGCAGCCCGTAACTTTTTTAACATGGACATTTTATACTTTTGCATACTTTTGTATATATAAGACCTCTTGTGACTGTAAGCTTTCTGAAGAAAATTTCCTGTGGAAAAAATATAATTTTATATCTAGAAACGTTTCGGAGTTCCTGGGGCAAAAGCGAAAGACGTGGCCCACTGCGAGCAGAAAACTTTTGCAACCAGTCCCTTAAAATTAGCTTAAAATGCATTTTTGAATAATTATTGCAGTCCTTTCTTACAATCTTTTCAAGTATTTTACTTTCTTAGAAACACGTTTACTACCATTGATATATTATTTATTCCTGGCACAATTTACTTATGTAGCAACTATGAAACACCACAATACGCCGAGAATAAACAACAATAAAACACGTAAGTCAGTAAAGGCTAATATTTCGCCCCGGCATACGGGACAATTTACTTACATTCATATTTATTTTTTACACTTTTGCTACGTTTGATTAGGTCCATTCCTTAAATGGAATTTATTACTCTATGAGGCTCCCTAGAAGTGAAGGCCCTAGATAAATGTTCCCCCTTCTCCCCCCTCTGGGTGGCACTTCTTATAAAGGACATTATTAACAAAACTGTTTCAAAAGGCAAGCAAATGGGAAATATTGTCATTCGTGTATAATTGATAATATTGTAATGATTCATAAACACGGGCACCGGAGGTACGGAGGCAACGGGGGCAGTTGCCCCCTGCCCTGACTCTACGGGAGCAGCGGGGGCAACATTGTGCCTTTATGAAAATTGTACTGTGTTTATGCGAATGGAATAAATATATAAATTCCCGAGTTCTTGGGAGAGATAAAGCATTAGTGCGGCTAGGAACAAAATGAAGGCAATTAAAACATTGGATTAATTTGCTATGAACTTATATGCAATAATGCTATTTCTTTTGGCGACAATCTAAAATGTAGGAAGTTACTGTAGAATAAGGTGAGTGGCGTAACGGAGGCATCTGGGGTCTTAAGGGAAAACTGAGATGGGGGACCTATTAACGGACTATAGCACAGCACGTGAAACACTAATGCAATACGTAACACTAATCCAAGTTGACTAGTAGAATATTCAATTGTTGTAATCTAAAAGTTTTTTGAAATGAGGGGAACTTTAGCAAAGTCATTAGAATGAGATAAGATAGGCATGCATATTATTTCGTGCCTGCCTGTTTTCACAAAGGTTTTGTAACTTGATGTTTCTTGCACCAGGCTGAGTCAGAAAATCGTTCTATGCTATTTTTAGGCCAGAAAGTTAATCGTTCGTTGCTCTCTTGTTGGGTAGGTTTGAAGCGCCTGGAGTCAGGTAGAGAGACTGCACAGCGTATTTTAAAGAAAGGCCAAAATCTTATGTATAACATTTATCCAAGTTGACTAGTAGAAGATTCAATTGGAATAATCCAAAAGCTTTTTAAAATGAGGGCAACTTTAGCAAAGTCATCAGAGTTTATTAAAAAGAAGTTGCCATACCAATAAAAAAGGTAACAAAGATGGAAACCCTTTGATCAATAATGACTTCAATTGAATGGCATAAAGAATGCTTGCCAGAGCTCACAAGTCATTGCAATGCAATTGTGCAATTCATTTGCACTTTTATCTGCAACTGCAGAACGCACTTTTAGCATAATGCATCGTGATAGGACACGACAGCCAACAGTCTGAGCCTGAAAATGGCACGTCCCCCTAACTTCAAACATGTTAAGGTACTCCCCCCCCCCTCAGCGAAAGATTAAACAACAGAATAGGAAATTTTCGACTGGCCTTTTAAATTAAACGTTTTATCGGTACCAAAGGATTATGTTATATCATTTTTTTGTTACAATGCTAATATAAGTCATTGAAAATGTGCCCTTTTTGAATAGCTGCCCCCGCCGTCTCAAAATACTTTCGGCACCCCTGTTCATAAATAAGCGAACATTAAAATGGCAATTCCTGCATCTTGATGAATGTAGGGATTTTATAAAAGACCTGCATTATAAAAATACCCCAGACATTCATATCAATCAGAAGTAATTTGTTACATTTTGAAAGGGAAGCTTGGGCTCCCCTAACACAACATCATTATGCTAAAAATAGTTTTGCAGTGAAAGGGGGTACTTTCCTACAAACCTTTTTTTTCCTTCAAAACTGTTTACCATTTTGCAAAGTGTATAAAACTGTTAAAATATCAATCCATGATTGAAAATTTTCAATGGGAAAAATTTCTTGACTTTGATTTTTTTGTGACCACACGGCGTCTCCCGCAACATTTATGCTCAATTTATGGAAACAATCTCCCCCTCACAGCCACCGATTTGAAACGAAGTGAAGTCAGCCAGCTGGTCAGATATTTTCTTCAGCTTATTTTGCGATCCAACAATCATTGCCTGGGTTTTAATAATGTTAAAGAAATGCCTATTGCCCTCTACCCAGTCCCTGAGGCAATATAAATCTCTATCAAAAGCTTGATTAAGATTGCATATATCCTTTGAAGCGTACCAGAGATTGGTATCATCTGCATACCTAGTCAACTGGCTATTCGGAAGGCAAAAGGACAGATCGTTTATCATAGTATGTCTACTATGTATATGTATATTATATGTTATATGTATATTAGGAACAAAAACCAGTCAAGAAAAGAGCCTTTTGGGTCACTATAAGTTTCATTTTCTAGTTTAGATGGTACACTATTTTAACTGCAGAAATATTTTCTGTTTGCCAATATGACATGAAACCAATACTTTTTTGGTCCATCAGCTCCACATACTCCTTTAGTAAGATCACGGAACAGAGTTCATATGTAATTTCTATTCTGTGGTTAAGGTATTATGGTCAACTGTATCAAAAGCTTTCTTGAGATACATTAAAACAAGTCCCACGTAGTTCCTGCTGTCCATAATCACATACCAGTCATTGCCAGGAAGACTGATGTGTCAAAAACCTACTGAAATGTGCAGCCTAAATTTTTTTGATGCGAGGAGCTACCGGAGCAAAAATCTTTACAGTCATTCCTTCCCGCTATATAATGATTCTCAGTTAATTGCAATCAACGCTGAGAGCGGTAAAAACAAGCTTTTTTATTGGACATTAGAAACCTGGAGATTAGTGACAAGACCTTTTGGACTGTATCTAGGAAAAACCATGTTTTTAAGGGAATTAGCCAAAGAGAAAGCAAATAGATGAGAAATGCAGTAGTTAGAGAGAGCCCAGTCTGCTGACCCAAGATGCAGCCATGGTAGCATCTAAAGCTGTAATGTGGGTGCACCCAAAAAATAGATGTATTGAATTTAAACCTGCTTAAGTTGATAGTGCTGGCATACCTGTCAATGTTAGATAATTTCAACGCACCTGCACATGAGGAACGCGGCTGTTGGAGCATAGCATCATATTTTGAATATCAATTTAATGAATCCCGGGTGCCACAAACAATAACAATACCCGAGGGTACTGTAGGATAGAAACACTTTCAGCATGTATTTCCAGGTTCCCTTTGCGCTTTGGAAGGTATAGCTGTTGAATAAAACTTGTGGGACAAGAAGCATTTAAGGAACCTGAGCTTGTGTTTATCAAAGTTAAAGTATTTATTCCGTCGTAGCACTAGTTATCGGGTAGTGTATTCTGAAATTTATTGCTACGGTCACAACGATCTTGCAAGAAAGCGACTGTAACCAGGCAGGTGTTTATGCAGATGCTGGGACAACGCAAGAATGCATTGTAGGTTAAGGGACAGATGAGGCTTATGAAATGACGTCTAGTGGAGACGTTTAGCTTCGTGTAAATCATCGTGATCGTGCAAATGGATGTCACCGCTCAATCAATCGAGCTCAGATACTTCGAAATCAATACTAACTATGCATTCATTGATCATCCCATCAAGTGACAGAGCCAGAAGCAAGATTTGATCTTTCAATTATGAAAGGGATAATGTAACAGGACTCCTGGTTACCAAAACACATACTTCTATCACGTGCAAAATCATTTTCTATCGTAAATTCTATCATGGGATCCCTCCTGAAAGGAACATTTGCAAAACCTTGGGGAGGGTACAGAAAGTCTCTTGAGCTAGTTGAAACTTAATGTTAAAACATAACGCCAAAAAATAATAAGTGCGATGTCTGTCGTAAACTCCTGTTGATAAGAATAATTAAGAACGATGTAGGTCCCCTTTTGAGTCGATTTTACATACTGGAAGGAGAAATGAAGTGACAATAAGAGATCATTTGAGAACAAATATTATTTAACTAACAAAACGTTTTCTCTTAAGAATGGTGAAACAATATTAGAAACAGTTTTCTTCACTGGCCTTCATAAAACCTCGGTATCTCGTTGCCAGTGAGAACTCTTCTCTCGACGCCATCTTTGTTAACAGCAGCCATCCTGATAACACCTCCAGATGAGCCATCTCGGAACATCGCTAAAGCAACAGCTGCAACAAAAAATTAAAATATTTGAAGCTTAGTTTCGTTGAAATGTTAACAAAATGGGGAAAGTTAGGGTGTTTGTTATAAAGGAATATTTCTTACAATGCAATGACTTTTGAGACAGCCAATTAAATCAACTTTAAGTTCAAAATATTACATTTAGTCAAGTTTAAATTCAAAATATTATATTTAGACAAGCTTAATTGTTTTGAAATTCTATTACACAACATTGGATTCTGGTTGTCGTTATCGCAAAAAGTGACATGAATACTTGAAAAGGTCCCTCAGCAGAAGCTGATCAGCGCCATTGTATCAGTGCCTTTGTAACTGCTGCAAGACAGGAAACAAACTTTGTTCGCCTTCACCAAGAATCAAACCTATCAAAGCGGCCATATTTTACAAAACGGGCGCCGTTTTCCTAGATTTGGCCCTTTTTCGAAATACTAACATCAACAATTGGCTTTGTATTTTCAATTTCTCTTCCTAAACATTACTACTCCTGCCCCTCCCCTCCACCCCCAGAACAACGTTTGTAGTTTAGGCGAAGTTCAAACAAGTCGCACGATAAACCTTCCAATGTCAATATTTTGGGTCTAAGTTTTCACATTGGAGCAATATTTGGGGAAATTAATCTGAAAGAAATTAAAACCTGGGTTATTCCATAATCATAGAGCTATTAATTATCGGGTAACCAAAACGTAGAACCAACATCTAGTCTTATTTACCTTGGCAAAGAAATAAAAAAGCCACCAAATAAAACTTCATGAAAATGTCGATAAATTGAAAAAAGTTGAAAACACATTGCAAATAGGCATAGCATGAAGATAGGAAAAACATGATAATGACCATTGGCAACAAATCTGTAGCATTCTTCTTTTGTCATGTTGTGCTTGTATGTTGCATCACAATGCCCATAAATGTAAGTACTCCCAGATCCTGAAAGATCGATTTAGTCTTACAGTATACATACATGTATATTACTCAAGCCATAGGTTCTGCATAAGTTGTGCTGGGAAGGTTTAGAGGGTTGAAAAAATTTGTCATTATACTTTAAGCTATTAAGCTATTAATATATCATATCATACTTTTATTTTTTTTCCTATCCCAATGCAATAAAGTCAGTGCTTTAGTTGCTCAACAGTTTTTCTGAGGGACCCATAATATTGCCTAAACTTGCCTGACCATCTAGAGGCACTATTACCTTACCTTACCTATTTTATTGTATTAATATATACCTTTAAGTTAAAATGAATAAACTAATGTGAAAGATTATTTTGAACCTAAAACAACTGGCCACAAACTTGAACTCAAAAACTATTTTGACATTCCAAAAGCCAGATCCACCAACAATGGCATCAGATCATTAAGTTTTCAATGGCCAAAAATCTGAAATTCATGCCTAGAATCAATAAAACAGCCTTAAATACTACACAATTCAAGAATTCGATGGAAATTGGGTTCCTTGAAAACAAGTGTGCGTGCTTGTTTTGCAGTAAGTGCAACATATGATGCAACATAGTAAGTGATCTGTCTTTTGAATCCTTGAAACTGCTTTATGTTAATCTTGATCTGTGTATGTTCACTATTCTAAAAACTAACATTCAATAAACTAATACAATAACAAAAAATGTATAGAAATAATATTGATACGCCAAAATCTCTAAGCAGTTTATTCATATTAAACAGGAAACCTCACTAATTAATCAAAACTACAAACTTGCTATGCTCAAAATGTATCTGCAAGCACATAAGCAAATCTTTCAGTCAAATACATGAAACCTTCAAGCAATGAATAATTACCAGATAAGGTATTAGATTAGACTGTTACATATCAACAAACTGTTAAAATGTTAAAATGACTGTGGCAAAAATATAGGATGTAGTGTAGATGTTTGAAACTGACTTAAAAACTGGATAGGTAGGTTGATAATTTCATAAGGCATTTCTTATTTCATTACAAGACATTGAAAGCTTGCTGTAGATTGTGGAATATCAAGCATGAAGCAACACATACCTCCAATTGAAAATGGTTGCCGAACACACATGCCACCAAGAGGCACAGTAAATACCTGCAAAGTATTGTACAAATGCCAAATGAATAACAAGGCTAGACATTTATATCACTGCTAATTGGTTGGATTGAATTTTCAATGAGAGGTAACTTGCCGAATCAGAAAAATAAACCAAAATTTACAGGCTGTCTTTTTGCAGAGCTATATGAAGCAAACATGTCATCTTTTGAGCTTTGAGTACGTACGTTTACAAATAGTTCTAACAGTACTGTATTGTAAAGAGTTCTAATGCCATTTCTATGAGAATATGATAAACAAGACACAAAGGTAAACAGATTGAAATGACCAACAACAAAATAAAGATAACATTAGCAATAATTTTGCCATCAGGATAAACTTTTCAATCATTCAGAATAAACATCAGAATGAACAAATAAACTTTTCAATAATTACTTGGCCACCAGACTTCTCATCCCAGCCTGCAACAATTATTCCAGCAACAGCACTGTCTCTTTTAGCATAACATATTTCTTTGAATAAATTAGCCGCAGTCTTTACTGTAGTCTGCTCACCCAACTCCATTCTACAGAAAAATACATTAAACCTTTAAAGTGGGACTGAATGGCAATGAGAATAAAGAAAGGTATTTTTATAGAATTTTATCTAGTCAAACATGTACACACAAGGATCAAGGACCCTTTAAAATGAAGCAAAGTTTCTAAGGAATTATGTATGATCAGTGTGGGGAAAAAATGCGCATGGCAATTTTGGGAGTAAAAATTGCACACCTATTTCTTCGCCATTGTGGAGGAGTAACAAGCAGTTTGAGATATGGTATGATAAACCAAACCTTTGATGATAGTTTCAATGAATACCAAATCCAAAGATAGTGAGCTTTTGTTTTTCATTGTGTACTTGAAAAGTGGAAGCTGCAATTCATGAAAATATCGAGTTTTCGATGACAACAGTAAAATTTTCAATTTCTCAGCTCATTGACTGAATTCCAAAGGTTTTGTCACAGCATAACATTACTTCAGTGTTGAGGTCGTTGCCTATAAACAAATATTGTTGCTCCTCCCAAGAGACATGCTTAGAGGGGTCTGCGCATTTTTTAACCACAGAATTTCATAAGTGAGGGGAAAAAATGCGCACCATAAAATTATGTTTTTCCTTAGAAAATAGACTGTGTCTGTTCTTGTAATAAGTGGCACATGTAAGACTGAATTAAAACTCCACAACCATGTGGATTTGGGAAGTATTTGGATAAATTTCTCTTTATAAAACCCGGTTTTTTCATGAAGAGGCAAGCTATAAAAGACACTGACTCTTTAGAGCCCCCTTAGAGCAATTTGCCTTTCTAAAAATTCCTTTAAAAATACAGATCAAAAGATGACTTTCATGGAATATACTAATGAGTCAACTTAATTAATGATTCAATTCAATTTAGTTACAGCAATTTACAGGAGGGGGGAAACCGGAGAAAGTAGCTATCAGAAAAAAAAGAAAACTAAGTAATCTCTTATGACGAAGATATTTCCGAGAGTTCAATGAATTCTAACAGCAATAAAAAATAAACAAATAATGGGGAGGGGAAGTTGAAGAAATTCAGCAAGCCAGGAAGCCAAGGTGATGACAAGAGATATCTTTTCTATAGCGTGTACTACGGGGACCAGTTTTATTGAGAAAAGGGACAGAAAGACATTGGCACAGATCTCAATGAAAATGGCAACACATTGGGGATGAACTACCTTTGTGGATTTTAGGATTTTTCTAAGATACTTGATATGGAAATCATTGATTTTAAGTACCTGTTCCTGGGAGCTTGTATTTGTAATTCAACAAAGCTCTGCACAATCATGATTCAGTACAATACAGAAACATGACCTCTGTGGATGTTGAATCTATTAGCTGTATTTATATCGTATTGACCGATCTATTCTTCTTGTAATAATGATGTATCTTAATTTCAGAAATCATTTCAAAGAAGTATTAACCAATTTATTGAATCAAATTAACACTCTTTGGTAATTGAGAGGTGCACAGTTTTTTGACCACATATGTGCATTTCCCCCTTTTTGTGGTTAAAAAATGTGAACTAGATTGTCATTCTGAAAAAATAATCGCTTTATGAATGGATGGCCATCTTTGGTTGTTAATGGAAGATATCTGGGCTACTCTGTAACTATACAAGATTTTTTCCAAAAAATGTGAATTGTGAGGGAGGAAAGGAAATTTTTGAAAAAAATCTGCATTTTTCCCCTCACTATTCAAATAAGCAAAGAGTGTGTTCAATATTCATTTCAAAAGTAAAAAAACATTTGTTTTTTGAAAAAAAAATTAGTCAAGAAAGGTGTAAGCATACCTGAGTAGATAAAGATTATATTTTACTTGGTCTGCTATGGCTTGAGTGTCTGCAGCTGATCCAGATCGACAGCAAAATATGTTTTCAGTAACTGGAGTCAACTTGTCTGTTACCCTATTCACTATATATGCCCTAGTTAAAAAAAGAAATACAACTTTGAACACATAATGAAAACATTTTTCCAATTGAAATTATAATCAGAGCAAAAGACATAAAACAAAAATTGATTCAATACCAAATAGTGTTATAAGTTCAAAACCAGTATTATGACAAAAGGATAAAATTTATATCCCCTGTATGTAGGCCTATACATTCAAACATAAGAGTTAAGGGCACAACATTTCATCATTCAAATATGTGGTTGTTTTATTTCATCATGCAGAGAGGCAGCAAGGCATTACTAGGGGAAAGGAATATATTCAACATGGGTTTAAGTTTTGATTCAAGAGTCATTGAAAGTTGCACGCTGCAAAAACTTTTCCAAAGAGGTTATCAAAGTCAGGAGGGAGCTTTCTCAAAAAATCTATCTATCTATCAAAAAATCTAGACATCTTTTTTCAAAATTCATATAAAATGCGAAATTGGGTACATTGCTTCTAAGGTTAAAAATTCATCGAATAATTGTTCACTTGAAACCAATGCTAAATTGAAATTAAATCAAATCATTTCTGGTGTTCAAATTTTAAACTGCAGTAAAAATTCTTAGAAAATTTTGCTCAGAACAAAGCATGCCCAAGTTACCTCAATTAGTATTGCTAATATTTATCAGATAGTCATTAGAGTAATGGATGCACACAATTACAGTATATCTGGTGAGCAATGGAGCTAAAGTGAGTGTGGACAGCAAAAAGCAAAGTTTATGATGAGAAATATTTTGACCAGACACTAGCAAGGCAGATCTTGGATACGAAGAGAGACTAAAGAGATTAAGTCTTCCAAGCTTAGTTTACCAAAGGTTCCGTGGGGACATGATTGCGACATACAAAAATATATACACGCCTGTTATGACATAAAGTCTGTGTTGAAAATGGACAACTGTGGGAAAACGAGGGGACATGAAGCGCATCTACAGTGTCAGGGTTGGGCATGAATGGAACCGTATTCCAAGAGATGTAGTAGATGCCAAATCATTGAACTTATTCAAACAGAAACTGGACAATTATTGTGGAGACAGAAAATTCTTATGTGATCCAGTATTTGTTAAGTCAGTGTTTTTAGATAGTACTTGGGCATATTTTAGGGTTTTCTGTTTCTGTTTTTAACTACATAAAGGTTTTTTGAGACCATCGTCTACAAAAACAAACAACAACAGGTATTCAGATTAACAATTTGTAAGGCTCTTAGCCTACATTGCAGTATTTTGTTATGCTTGTTATGTTATGTAAAGGTGAAAGAAAAGAAGTTGTTGGAATTATGATGATTATATTTACATTACTAGATTTTAGTTACCCCGCCACAGGAACAATGAACACCTATCTGTTTAGTTGATTGACATGTTGTTGTGATCAGTAACACCTCTTTTGTTTTATCTTTTAGCACATTGTTTAGCAGTAAAGTCTTGCTTAATTGTTGTTATAATATTTTTCTGTAGTGAAAAGGTTTCGTTCGTTTATTCCATTTCTTATTAGAGCCATAGGTCTGCAGAATTCTAACAATAATTCAGTTCCAACATTGGAGTTGAATCCAGATTGGTAAAAGGTATCTTTTGAAGAAAAATTTTTAAAGAAAACCAAACCAAGTATCACCAAAGCTAATATTGCACACTGTAGCTTATTACAATGAAAATATTTTAAAAAAAGACTGGAAGACATACCCTGTTGTTGTTCTAGAATCTGCACCAAAAACCACTCCTCCATCATATTCAACTGCCATGATGGTAGTCTAAAAATGTTTGAACGAACATAAAATTTGAATATAAAGGATTAAAACCTGATTTACTGATCATTTGCCAAAACATTACAAAATTTTAATAATCATTTGAAATGGCTTAGGTATGGAACTGGAAGAAGCATTTTTAGCAGAGAGGTAAGGTAATTAGTCCACAATTAAGGATTTGTATGACATTTATGCATTCCTACTTTCTATCCAGATTCTTTGCAACTATTTTTTGACATAGGTACTCACCCCAGTCTTGTGTTCAGCATTATACCAATCTGGATAGATATCTGAATCCGCACCTATTGAGTTCATTCTAACAGTTGCTTGCATCGTCATGGCCATCTTGAAAGTTTTCTGACTACACGAGCTAGAGGCTGCAAGTACAGGGGTACGAGGGTTTTAGGCCTTGAATGAAGGCCACAGTCAGCCAAAGTCATGACGACACCATAATCCTATTTTTCTGTCGCAAGCTTTTGTCTTGCATTCATTAAAACTAGATTTTACATCTTTTTGTTTTTTCCCATGTATGCCTCCCAACATTGATATTTGTGCCAAAATGCTAAAAATGTGATTATTTCTTTTGAAACTGTTTTTGAAAAAGAGGTCGATGAACTGAACCGAGGTCACACAAAAAACAATGGCGCCAGTAAGGAAAAGTGGAAAACGTGCACCTTGGAAGCAATATTTTAAGGGATTGACAGTACAAGATTTGTTGAATATCACCAAGGATGTATTATTTGAACCAAAGCTCGCATGGATTCTTGCATGCTGCCTTTTATTTGCCGAGATCTTCGTGAATATTATTGTAATAAGAAATGTAAAATGTAAGTTTTCCCAGCCCCAGACTGGAGAGTATGGCAAGTGCACACCCGAGATATTTTTTTCTAAAATGTTCCTGCACGCCTGCTAAAGGGTGTAGTATTTAGAGATCTGGGCGTTACATGGGTGTGTCCTCTTATTTTTATGTACTTCACCGGACATAGGTATGTCGACAATCCAAGTATATGCATAAAAGATAACATGGACCATTTTTCATTAAATTGAATGTCGCCAAAATCTAGATTTAAAGCATAGCTAAGTCTAAAGAGAGGAGCTGTAGGAGAGTAGCGAAATCGTCAAATCTGCTATTTTTTATTGCATAGTTTGCAAATCCGCTACTTTTGCTAAATTAGGGATCAAAAATGAAAATCTTGTTCACAACACTAAATGTTCCTTAAAGAATTCAAATACAAAAATGTCTCCTATAGTCTTCTGTGTTTGGATTTGTTCACTGAAATGTCATAAAGCCTTGAAAAGGGGTAAACTTTTGCACAAATCTCTTCTCCAATTTTTGCATCATAGAAAGTGCATGTTTGCCAATGTATGTTTTGTCACTGACAATTATAATTCCCCTGAGAAATAGTGATAAATATTCACAGGGAAAAAATAGACCAAAAAACGGTGAATCTTTTTAGAGAAGTTTGTCATATCGAGGAAAATTATGATAAAGGGACCTACAATTAGGTTCGTAATAACGAGAGTTAGTTAAATGCGGATTCAATGTATACTGAGGGAATTTATATGGAGTTAGGCAGAATCCAAGGGACCAGACATTTGTTTGCTGATCTCCTTGTAAACTGCCAAACTCTGCAGACCAGTTCTAGCCATAAATAAGGAATAAATTTACTTCTTCTACCAGGGGAAAAGTTTGGCTACTGACTTGCCAACCATACTGCATTCTCTGTGTTTTGCGTGGGGCAGATGTGATTAATGATACTTCTGTATGACAAGATTTTTTAAAAACCACTATTAGTTTAGAATCCTGAATTAGCAATAAAAATAACATAACAAAAACAAGAATAATCACTAAAAGACTAAGATTAACAGCAACTAACTGACAAGAATTAGCTAAAACAAGCATGAAACTATTTAAAAATTATTTTTTGCTATTTTTAAAATATCATCACATATAGATGTTTTCAGAACCACCTTAGGTTGCGCAGAGAATATGTTCTTAGTGCATTACAAAGAATGCAGTCTGGCTTGCCAGTTTGTGGATAAGATATATTTTGTTCAAATAAAACTCTCATGGGTTAGGTTTGTGCCAAACCAAAGAGACAAGAGGGCCTCTTGACACTGACTCATTCAGGAAGAAGTAAAACCACAATTGATACAGATATGTAACTATAATATGATGCAGAATATTCTATATTTTATACTGCAGTCAAATGAATAAATTGTGCTGCTTTTTATCACATGAGCAATGCACACAAAATAAAAATTTAATTGCAATCATTTGTTGATGTTGTTATGGTAATTTCAAATTTCCCCAAGACTGATATTGTGTCTGCATTTGATCTCAGACGAATTGAAAATAATGACACACTTCACTGTTTATTGGGGGTGTAAGAGGTTGTAATGCTCAGGAAAAGAGGGAACAGGGTCAGAAAGTTAGTGGCCAAGACTGGTTTAAAGATGTTTTGATGGCTCCTACACACAAGCCTAACAGTACAGATCCAACCAACAGGCCAAAATCTTCTTATTACCAAAAGGATCAAAATATTATGCTGGCATGCTATTTTCATGCTATTTTCAACTCGCATTACTTGCAGCTACACATAGCCAAGTCATTATACATGCTCTCAAATTTGAGTATGAAAAGGTTCTGTATGGTTGAAGATTACTCAGTATAACACTTTCATATCCACACAAAAAACTATCCTTATTTTCATTTAGAAGAAGATTTTAATGGAGAAGTGAGGGCTATCGCAGGCCTTGCCCGGAAAGGCGCTCGATCGAGTGCGCGCGCCTAGAGCGCACCCAAAAGAAGCCTTGGAGAGCGATTTATAGAGCCCCTCAAAACGTAAAAACAATATTACCATGGAGCAAAATAATTTATTGGCCTTTGTCTAATAAACTTGATCAAGCATAAACAATCTTCCCAATAGACCGAAATATTATGATTTGTGTATCATCCCTTGAGAAAAAAATTCAGCAAATTCAACGTTTGGTTTTTGATACCATTTTTAATCTAATAACCCTCTAATAACCACCAAGGACACAGGTCATCAAGCGTATTCTCCGGCAGATTTATTTGATTTTCAAGCAAGCGTTAATCTTCTGTTGAAGTATTATTTTCTGTTTTTTCTTAATAATTTAGAATCACCTTTGCAAATCAAAGATCACGTTTCCGTCCAAATTACCGCATTGCTTTTCATTTTTCATTTGCTTTCGTGAGTAGTAGATGTTCTAGTGAGTCTTACAGAAAGAATAGCATAAAAAGGGAAACAAAGCTAATGTTCGACTTAAAGCCATGCGTTTTCCTATATTTATATATTTGTATTAACATAGTGTTTGCTGCATGTTTTGTTATTTCATATTATGGTGCTTTTTGGTATCACCATTAAATTTCTTATTTAACACTCTTCCAAAGCTTTCGATATGAAGCTCTTGATCTTCCAAAGTTCTTGAAGGATGCTCTCAAGGATATTTTATTTAAAGGTGCGAAATAGAGCACCTAGAGTTTCTAAGGGGCTCTTTTTATGGAGCACCTTCATTTTGTTTAGAGTAAGGCCTGCTATCGCTTTTATCATTATGCCCATATAATTTATAACTATTATGTCCTATCTTCTCTTTAGATACAGAGATTGATTGGGAAGCCTACATGGAAGAGGTTGAAGGTTTTTTGAATGGAACATATGACTATTACCAATTAAAAGGAGCAACTGGTCCCTTAGTGTAAGTAGTAAATGTTGAATCACATGACTTTCTACCTCAAGATGAAACTTGTTTGCAAAGAAATAAGACACACTTTGAACTGCCATCTATGAACTACATCAGACACACTTTTTTGTTCATTTTACTGGTATGCATTTTGCAAGTTATTTTTGACTAATTTATCACATTTATTCAGACAAAGGCCTTTTTGCAATGTCTAATTATTGCTTAACTTGGCTTCGTTTTTAAATTTTGGTTTTAAATTATATATATATATATATATCTTTATTAGATTTTTCTGTCAATTGTCTATCATTAATATTATATATTTCAAGAGTAAAAAATCTGGCAGACTGCCAAACCAGCCTATATTCCTTCTGGCATATCTAACAAGAAATGACTTCACTTGCAGTTTGTGAGGTATTTTTTTTCTATATTAAGTTAAGGTTTTTTGATGCTGCAATTTGTTTAGGTATCCTGCTGGTTTTGTCTACATCTTCAGTGGATTCTATTTCCTAACTTCACATGGCTTGAATATAAGACTTGCTCAATACGTGTTTGCAGTGCTATACATATCATTTCTGGTTGCTGTTTTCTATTTGTATCACAGAAGCAAAACAGTAAGACATTGTTATTGCTGCATATGTATTGAATTTATCTGTTATTTGCTGCTTATTTATGTCCAGACATTTTTTCCATCTCTTTTTAAGGTAGCATGTATTTATTTTCCTTAAGTGTTTTCTGCACTGAATAGATTGCACATTTTGCAATCCTTTTCATCTCAAATGACCAGGAGGTGACATAAAACTTATCTTCAAATGCAAAGTTACATAGTTTGAGTGTTATTAGGGTGTGTTTGATTGGTTCCATTTTTACATTTCTACAAAATGTTAACCTATCACCTAGAAAGTTTAAGAAAAAGAGAACAAATGTTTGCAAATCAGGATTTATTTAGAAATGTTCAAATGAGGATCAATGTAGATTATTCTCAATACCTCTAAATGAGACAGCCTTTCTTGCCCAGTGATATTTAGATCATTCTTTGTAAGCTGTGTTGGGCATTTTGGGCTTTTTGATTACTCTTGGGGCCATATGAAGGACTTTTTATTTGTTGTTTTTTTCCTGCTATCCAAAATTATTCAGTACTGCTTTAAATGATATCATTTGTATTATAAACTGAACAGAAATCAAGAAAATTGAAGGAGAAACTGTTCTTATCATAGCAGCTGTTCATAAAAAAAATATCTTACCATTTGATCTGGCAGCTACTGTCCATGATAATACAGAAATTGTAGAGTATGTCACTAAATTGTGACGTTGCTGTTAAATTACTTTATGTAATTTGCTGCTTATTTATGTCCAGACAGTTTTCCATCTCTTTTTGAGGTAGCATGTTTATTCAATTACGCATTTTACAATTATTAATTAAATATTATAAGAATACTTTACATCTTGCAGAGCTGCCCTTAAATTGAATATGGCCTCCCACTGCTTTACAAATGATTTTTAAAATCTTAGGCTGTTGAATTTTCAATAATTTTTTGTCACAATTTTTTTGTTTTTTATGTGCAATATTTGCACATCTTGGGCAATTTGGGCCTACTGTATTTACTGGTAAAAGATTGTCAAATGATCTTTTTTAATGAACGGGCCATTTTTCAGGACCAAAATAAATTCAAAATGAAAGAACCCGTTCTAAAGAAAAACTGGAAAGATGCCTTCTTAATTTTCCATTTTAATGAAGGATCTGCTTCATTTTGTACAGTTTGAGCCCAACTTGATAAAAGGAATTCTGAATTTGTGTTTCAAAAAGATACATTTCTGATTTTTATGGACAGAATAAGTTGCAGAGTAAGTAGACGTTCTTGTCATATACTCTGTTTAAATTTCAGGTTCCACCTTATGCCTTCTTTTTCTTATGCTGTGCATCCTATCGTATCCATTCAATTTTCATCCTGAGACTCTTCAATGATCCAGTTGCAATGTTTCTGTTCTATGTTTCACTTTGCTGCATGTTTAAGGAACACTGGAATGTTGGCTGCATTTTGTACAGGTGACTAAATGATCTCTCATTTATTTTAGTAGGTTGGTCAGATTTTAGATAAATGCTTATGGTTGAGATAAAGTTACGGTTGCCTTTTCACCAACTAAATGAATTAAATTATTGTGTTTTATAATTCATATTCTCAGTTCATTCATCTATATGCACCTGCTTTTTAAACATTATTACTCTTTCCTTCTGTTCATATTAATTACATCTTTATTTACACACATATTTTTATGTTTATGTTCATGAATTTCTTGTTGAATTTAAAATGCGTTGGTCATTTACAGGCACATGTTTACACTTGCATGCATGTATTGGTACAAAGATTTCCCATCTCAACCCAAAATTATGTTCTAGCCTCTTCCGAACATGTTCTACCTTTCCATGTGCTGTTGTAGCCCTTTGAAGAATTGAAACACTTTCATAAGGGGGGACTTATCTTTTCTTACAACTCAAGCTCGCTTGCTCAATCTGTATGCTGTGTTACGACCAACTGGTGAATTATGTGCATTGAAATATTAAATGATAGATAGAAACAAAAATTTTATGAAAATATGAAGGAGTGAAATTTTAAATGTAAATTCAAAGCAGGTACATATATCAAATGAATGTAAAAAGTAAGAATTTGGATGATTATACACATGAGTGTATGTTATTTAATTTTACTACAAATAAGCAACTGTTTTTTGCTTATTAAAAGAATTTGAAAATATTGTACTGTTTGTTAAGGATTTTTTCTCAAACACTCTATCTACACATCCACTTTAGAGTAAGAGCCCAATGCCATTCCAAACTTTGTTTTCAAAGTTCATTTGACATTTATGGCATTCTATTTTTTAGGTATTATATGCTAGGGGTGACTCATTGTCAGTTTGAAAGTCTCTATTCTGCAGCAGGGTCTTGTAAACAACCCGTAAACAACAAGTTATCATTTTCTCCTTCACATTATTTTTATACAGCTTTTTTTACTACATAATTTCAAAATAGCATAAAGAAGCATTTTCGTTTTTGCAGTTTGGCTGTAAGTGTTAAAATGAACATTCTCCTGTTTGCTCCTGGCTTGCTTTTGGTGCTTCTCAACACATTTGGTCTGCCTCAGGCAGTCCTCAAAATTTCACTATGTGCCCTTGTGCAGGTAAGAAAACAATTTATTGCATTCGTCCTTGGGTGATTAAATTACAGTTTCCAAGTCTGCTGTTTACTGCCTGATGCTGTTCAAGGCATCTCCACGTGATTTGTTTATAACTTACTTCTATAAGCTCTTTGAGCGTGGCACACGGTTTCTGATCATGCCTTTTTTAAGGAGTCACAAATGAGTAACTAACAAGGTCTTGAAAAGAAGATTATGTTTTACAATTGGTTAACTACGCACGACGACAGGCACCGCGGAGCAAGGGGGGCATTGTGGAGCTTTAGCCACTTTTTGCAAAAAACGTTAATTCACGTACATGAAACAATAGCAAAAGGTTTATAACATCCCTTTCTCGTGCTTCCCTCGCTTTGTCGAGCTCGATCTTAAATGCCCTGCTTTTCTGCAATATGCGTATCTTGTTATCATTCTGCGTTCCAGATTCTTCTTGGTCTACCGTTTTTGCTTACAAATCCTGTTGCTTACGTTGCCCGCTCATTCGACCTTGGAAGACAGTTCTTCTTCACGTGGACAGTCAACTGGAGATTTTTACCTGAATGGCTTTTTCTGAACAGATACTTTCATTTTGCACTTCTCCTGCTGCACATCATAACTCTGATAACATTTTGGATTAAGAAGTGGCCGAGGTAGGCGGTGCAATTTGTTAGCTTTTATTCTTTCAGGAAGAGGGATATCAGGTCAGGTTTGCCTTGAAGAAAACAACTATTATATTTCAAGCTGAATTTCCTTGCCAATCAACAGACCTGTTTTGCAAACGTTGTTTATTACCATTCGGCAGGAGGCCTAGCCCTATACACTTATCTTCGAAAAGTATTGCATCACCCGCCGCAAAATTCCAGTAGAGCTGCCAATTTTTTTTAATAACCGAAAATTCAAAAAACTGTAGCAAGTTTTTTTATGGTTTTATAAATATTCTAAGATGACTGTTCCGGTGCAAAATAAGAGAAAATTTATCAAGTTAATAAAGATATAAATTGCAGAAAAACTGAAGTTTTTTCTATTTCTAAACAATATCAACGATTGCCGTTAACTTAGAGTTGTTCATTTTTATTTTCCACATATCTGCCTTGCTCTCGTCTTGGTACACCTTGATAGCACTCTCTTGTTAGTCGTTAATTTGGAAAAGACACTGTAATAGGCACGGTAGAATTTATAGCAACGAATTTTGAAATCAGTAATTCAATTTTGCCGATAATTTTGCTCGATCTTTGCTGAAATCTTGTTGTCTTTTGGCAGACCGGCTAGTGGTTGGTCTTCATTGTTGACAAAAGACTTTGTAGGAACAAAGCTGGACGCGACAAGTATCCTTATACAATATAATTTCTTCTCTTTTCTCTTGGATCTATGTCCTTTGATTATGTGACTCGATGCTCTCATTTTACACTAGATAACTTTAGTTTCGTAAAGACATATAACTGATTATAAGCTGGTGTTTCATGCCCTTCTGACTGCAGTTTTTTATATCTAATCTTCAGCATGTCAAATCCTGTATCTTACTAACGTATAATACAATCTATTCAGATTTACTTATTTCCCACTTCATTTTATGCAAAAATCAGGTATTTTTAGAATCCCAAGCTCTACATTAAATTGTTTCGCTCTCAAAATTACTAGAGATGGTTTATTTTCAAGTGACAATTTTCCTTAGCTGCAAAAAGGTATGTTAGAGATTCTATTTGCTTCCAACTTTATTGGGATGTGCTTTTCAAGGTCCCTTCATTACCAATTCTATGTGTGGTATTTCCATACTTTGCCATTTTTACTATGGAGGACAGATTTGATCACACCAGTCAAGTAAGTTATTTTTATTGCTTCTTGGTGTCCTATCTTCAGTTTTTTTTTACTTTTAGTTGGTTAAATAATGTATCTCTTGTTATTCATATATTTTTTTAAGATAAAACCCATTGGCGTTATTTAAGACTGTGTTTTTCTTGAACACCGCGACGGACCATTTTTTGTATTATCAAGATAAAGTCATTTTCCTGGTGTCTTTTTAATGTCAGCTATACCCCAGAATATTCATTGAAAACAATGATTAATGCGATTCTGAACAATTATTCTGTTTTCTGATTAACATTATGAACTTTCCTTTTCCAGAATACTTATCTTGGGTCTTCTTGAATTATGCTGGAACACCTATCCATCGACAAGCGCCAGTTCCTTGACGATCCATGCCTGCCATCTCATTATTATCATCGGTCTCTATGTGTCGAAGCAAAAGCAGAAGAAAACGTAATTCTGACAGCATTGGCCGTATATTCCCAATACATTCCGAAGATCAAAATTGTGACTTGCCAAGTCCTCTTTGTTTTAGAGGACCTAGCAATAATTTTGGAAAGCTTTTTATGCCGTTAAGATTAAATATACTTCTCAATAAAATTTTTCTCAATAAAAATTGTATAATCCTGGAAATTATTCTATTTACCGACTTCTGTCAGTATATCTAGCCCGAGAGTATAAGAATTTGTTATGATTTAAAATTATATTTAAATCTGTGCGCAAGTCATGCTTTTACACTCTCAGGTACCATTCTGCTTCGGAAATGCCAGGGCCCTAGCCTACTCCCCCTGCCCAATAATCTATGGGTTTTGAGTTCATTTACCTCCAGCTGCAGCCCTGAATATTTTACGTTCAACCATGTAACAGGCGGAACAGCCGTCTTAAAGCAACATATTCCTCAAATATCCCTCCCACTCCCTGTATCACCTGCATCTTTGCGCAGTTTCATAAAAAAGCGATCCGGTTCTCAGAGTTCTTTTAGTGAGCAGGGTAATGGGACTTTACACCCTGGCAGGAAAATGTATTAAGGAGGGCGCCCCAATTTTGGCAAAACAAACTAAAGAGCTATGCAATCTTTCCGTCTCTCTTTCACGTTTCCCAGATGATTGCAGGCAAGCTAAATTGAAGACGCCTTTTAAAAAAAGATAGCAAAGATGGCCACAAAATTTTTAGGCCAATCTCATTTTTACCGCAAATTTCTAAGATACTTAAGATGGCTGTCCATGAACAGGTACAAGAATACCTGGGTACAAACGAAATTCTTTATTGATACCAATCCGGCTTTCGTCCATACCACTCAACAGATACTTGCTTGTCATAGTTAAGTGACAAAATCATACAAGGATTTCAAAGCAATATGTTTACCGGCATGATAATGATCGATTTGCAAAATGCTTTCGACACAATTGATCACAAAATTTTCCTTAAAAAATGACTCACCTTCGCTTTGCCGATTCAGTAATATTTTGGTTTAGATTTTACCTAGCAAACCGAATCTTCTTTGTAAACATAAGAAAAATTTCTTTATTGTCTGGAGAATTAACATGTGGAGTCCCGCAAGGCTCCATTCTTGGCCCGTTCATTTTCTTTGTCAGTGATGTGCTTCAGCATAGGCAGTTGGCAGTGACCTGATTTTTTATGCAGATTACTCCTGTCTTGTGTTCAGAAATGGGTAATAGGTTTTATTTCCCATTGTGATTGGTTTGTTGACAACAAGCTAAGCATCCACTTTGAAAAAGATACAACAAAATCTATACCTTTTGGCATAAAATAGACAATAGTCGGCTGAAGAAAACTGGACATAAGAAGAGGTAGCAAACAACCAATTTCAGTGACGTATCAAGGCTGTAGTCTTAAGAGCTGTCTGGTGAATCAATGGCAGGCTAAGGTTTCTTTACAGAAAGTAAAATTTTCGGGACTTTTCGTAAGTAACCAGCAAACAGTGGCATTACTACGGGGCGGGCAAGGGGGGTCATGGCCCGCTCAGAAAAATTTTTGGCCCCTTGCTTGCCCCCTCCCAAGTGTTTATAAAAGCTAATATTAGAAATTTGATGTTTTCTTCCATAGCTGTTGTGGTGAAACTAGCCTATTGTCACCTTCCTTAGAAATATTTGCATGCATTGTGTTGACATTCAATAAAGAACACATCGCTATTGTGTTCAAACTTATTAGCGCATTGAAGCGTAGTTGTTGTTTTTATTACTAGTGGATATGTGTTGATTAGAGCCTAGTTTAGGTTTAAACTACGTCTTATTACTTTTTCTCTACCTCATGACAATCTAATCAACACATAAATTCAATATGAGCAAGGCGCTGCAGCCATCAAGACTGGATGTCGACCCGAACGCTCCTAATGCTGCAAAACAATGGAAACATTGGAAACGAACATTCGATAACTTTATCACTGAATGTGGAGAGGCAGCTCCTGACAGATTTCGCTCTATTATCAACTTCATTTCTGCAGATGTCTTTGATTATGTCGAGGAGTGCACAACCTATGATGCGGTTGTTACTACTCTTGAAAGATTATATGTGAAAACCCCAAACAATATTTTTGCTCGCCACGAACTTGCTACTCGTAAACAGAAGCCTGGTGAATCTCTTGATGAATTTTTAGAAGAGCTAAAGAAATTAAGTAAATATTGTGATTTCACTGCAGTCTCAGCTGAAACCTACCGATCTGAGATGATAAGGGATTCTTTCATCAATGGGCTTACATCTAACTATATTCGTCAAAGACTTCTGGAAAATTTTGAGTTATCATTGGACAGGGCTTATGAAATAGCTCGCACACTGCATACTGCCCAGAAGAACTCTGAACTATACATGCAGCAAAGCCATCAACTAATACCCACTAATGTTGCTGCTGTTTCGTCTGATGATCATGCTAGTCTACCTATTGATCCAAATCGAGAATCGTTGGCTGCAATCAAAAAGCAAACTCCTTCAAGAAAATCCTGCTATTTTTGCGGAGGTTTCCTTCATGCTAACCGAGCTTCATGTCCCGCCCGTGACGCTGTTTGTCATAACTGCTCAAAAAAAAGGACATTTTGCTAAAGTCTGTCAATCCTCAAAGAAGAGTGCTACTGTTAATGCCATATATAAGCCTTCACTCTGCACGATTACAGCCGCCTGCCCTTCAGGTCTTAGACATGCTTCAGTTCCAGTTAAAGTCAATGATATTTTTAACCTAACAGCTTTAATTGATTCATGCAGCTCTGAAAACTTTATCAGCGAAAAGGCATTCAAAAGGTTGCAAATACCCGCAACACCATCAGACAAGAAAGTAACGATGGCAATGACATCAATGGAGTCTTCTATAATCGGCCAGTGTAATGTTAAAATAGTGCTGAATGGAAATACATATAAAAATGTCAGGCTAGATATTCTACAGAGCCTTTGCAGTGATGTTATTCTAGGATATGATTTTCAGAAACAGCACAAGAACCTCACTTTTCAATTTGGAGGGAACAAAGAGGACCTGATTGTCTCAAGCAGCTTCCCAAAAACAGTCTCTGCCCTTGACACAAAGCAGCCTATTTCGCCACTGATTGCTAATGTAGCTGATGTTGACCCGCCTACCTTGTTTAAGACCGTAACAAATGACGTGAAACCTATTGCTACGAAGTCAAGGTTCTTTAATAAAGATGATCGTGCATTTATTCGAGATCAAATCTCATCCTTAATAGCAGCAGGCTTGATAAAGCGAAGTGATTCATCATGGCGAGCACAGGTCATGATTGCGCGTGATGAGTTACAACGTCACAAGAAAAGAATGTGCATTGACTATTCCCAGACTGTGAATTTATTTACAGAGTTAGATGCATATCCACTTCCACGTATTGATGATCTGATCAATAAGCTTTCACAGTACAAAGTATTTTCGACCTTTGATCTCAAGAGTGCATATCACCAGATACCTCTTCGAGAGTCTGAGACAAAGTTTACCGCTTTCGAAGCACTTGGTGAACTGTACGAATTCGTTGTCTTACCGTTCGGAGTGACAAATGGAGTCCCATCTTTTCAAAGAATCATAGACAATTTAGTTACACAAGAAGGTTTAATGGATACATTTCCCTACCTGGATAATGTTACTGTAGCTGGAGTCGATCAAGCCGACCACGACAGAAACGTAGCTGCCTTCCTTCAAATGATCAAACGAAGAAACATTACACTCAATGAATCGAAAACCGTTTCCTCGGTTCCTGTTATTGATATACTTGGTCATCGAATTAGTCATGATAGCGTTAAACCAGATCCTGAACGGTTACGACCTCTGCAGGAATATCCACCACCTTCAAATGTCTCATCTTTACGAAGAGCTCTAGGGATGTTCGCATACTACTCTAAGTGGATTCCACAGTTTTCAGACAAAATTCGTCCATTAGCAGACACGGTATCTTTCCCACTTGACAGAAACGCTCTTGCATCGTTCAATGCCTTGAAGGACGAACTTTCTCGTGTTGCTTTGTCTCCAATTGATGAGGATATACCATTTGTTGTTGAATGTGATGCATCTGATGTTGCAATTTCTGCTTCTTTGAACCAGAATGGGAGACCTGTCGCATTTATGTCCAAAACATTATCCAGTGCTGAACGTCGTTACCCTGCAGTAGAGAAGGAAGCTCTATCCATCATTGAAGCGGTTAGGAAATGGAGCCATTTCCTATCTCGTCAGCCATTCATCTTAATAACAGACCAACGATCTGTATCCTTCATGTTTGACAATAGGAAACGATCAAAGATTAAGAACAGCAAAATACAATCCTGGCGCATGGAACTTGCGGAATTCAGTTATACTATTCAATACCGGGAAGGAAAGAACAATGTCGTTCCAGATTCCTTTACTCGCGCTCACTGTGCTGCTGCTTCGATAAGCTTAGATGAAATCCATTCTCGGCTATGTCATCCGGGTATCACTCGTCTTCTTCATTTTGTGAAAGCCAAGAACCTGCCATTTTCAACGCAAGATGTGCGAGATGTATGTCTCAACTGTCGAATTTGTGCTGAGCTGAAACCCAATTTCTATCAGCGTCAGAACAATAAGCTTATAAAGGCAACACGTCCCATGGAACGATTTAGCATAGACTTTAAAGGACCTCTGCCATCTTCATCAGGGAATTAATACTTTCTCACAGTAATCGATGAATACTCTCGTTTCCCGTTCGTGATTCCTTGCTCTAATATGTCAGCTGAAACTGTTATAGCCTGCTTGGAAACGATATTTTCCCTATGTGGGATGCCCGAATTCATACATTCTGATCGTGGTTCTTCTTTCATGTCTGCAGAACTCACCAACTATCTCAGAAGCAGAGGAATTGCCAGCAGCCACAGCACTCTTTATCATCCCACTGGCAACTCACAAGTAGAGCGATACAATGGTATTGTGTGGAAAACTGTGAGGCTCGCTTTGGCCTCTGCTAAGCTACCAGATCGGCAATGGGAGAGTGTTTTGCCAGACGCACTTCATTCAATCCGATCCCTTCTTTCAACCGCCACAAATGCCACCCCACATGACAGATTTTTCACCTTCCCAAGGAAATCTAGTCAAGGAATATCTTTACCTTCATGGCTATTTCCAGGGCCATTTTTTCTGAGAAAGTTTGTACGTTCAAACAAGAACGATGATTTGGTGGAGGAAGTTGAGCTGACTCATCTGAATCCAACGTATGCTTGTATTCGCTTTAAAGATGGCCGTGAATCGTCAGTTTCTCTTACTGATCTTGCACCTTGCCCAAGGAGCACAGATAATGCAGAAGATGGAGCCAATTCAGACCAGCTTAACGGGGCTACTGCTATCGAACCTCGCCAATCAGATACCGTTGAAGTTCCAATAACAGAGAATGTTAGGTGTGAAATGGTGGAACCTGTTGAGCAACTTCGTCGGTCAACTCGTTTTAGAAAGAAACCTGACAGATATAGATTTTCAAGTCCATGAGTAACTTTCCTTACTGGGAGAGAATGTGGTGAAACTAGCCTATTGTCACCTTCCTTAGAAATATTTGCATGCATTGTGTTGACATTCAATAAAGAACACATCGCTATTGTGTTCAAACTTATTAGCGCATTGAAGCGTAGTTGTTGTTTTTATTACTAGTGGATATGTGTTGATTAGAGCCTAGTTTAGGTTTAAACTACGTCTTATTACTTTTTCTCTACCTCATGACAGCTGTTCAATCATTTTTTGGCTTTGTTAGGGTTGCCCTCCTCTATTTTGCCCAATGCGACTCTTAATTGCATTTAATTAACAAGCTGGGGGCCCTGACAGTGGGGTGCGCAGGATGAGTCCAAAGCAAGCTTCTCTGCATCCCATTGAAAACCCTTTTCGCTCTGGAACCCAGCGTAGGGAAATACCAATACCATCCCAATATACCTTGGCAATCTACGATTGAATATCGAAATTCTGAATTCTATGATTGCTTGATTTCATGAAGGTTGGATATAAGACATAACTACTATGGAAAATTTACCAATCAACTTTACAAAGCCTTTTATGTTCAAAAGTATAGTTCTTCAATGGATAACCTGATGTTCATGTTTTTTTGTTAAGCAGACAAAACTTATTGGAGTAACGGACCGAAGTTAAAGAAGAAAGGGTTCCCAACCTTTAGGGGCTCTCAGCGACATTTTTTTTCCTAGGGGGCGCACCTATCCACGTTACGCCACTAATAAAACTATCGGGCTTTATGATGAAAAAATCGAATATTTTTTTTGTATCTTCTATGGGCCTAAACCTAAGAATGTTGTAGATATTTAAATGCAGTTTCAGGTCATCCTCAGAATGTAATACACGCATTTTGTTTATAAGGAACCTACCTCAAGGCCTAGTTCCAAAAGTTCCTTATTCGTAGACCTCGAATCATCAAATTGTAATACCAAAAGTTCCTTAATAGTTCCTTAATTTGTTTTGACTGCAATAAGCCTTAACATTTAATAGAGAGAGGGGCGAGACAGCAGATGCAGAAACTACTCAATGAAGCACTTGACACACGAATAGCAAACAATCTATGCGAGTATTGGCTGCAAATGAATGGAACCGGCTTTTTAGTTCTTGCTGCTTGCAGTTGTAAAAATTTTTCAAATGGATAAGTTCCTTAGGGATTTCGTTTTTTGTAGTATAAATTTAAAGAAGCGTGTAATTCAAAACCTTTTCTTAGTGGTTACCTTTACCAATCCCTTGATCGATCTTTACATTGAAGTTTCATCAGTCTTGATAGAATTGGCAATTTTGAGCCACTACACCACAGCTTTACACTCTACTAGTTCACAAAGTAATAAATAGGGTTGGCCCCCGGCTAGCCCCCTCAGATTTTTGAGGCGAGATTCGCCTCTGCTGGCAGCTAATAGATTCACCAAGTGCGCTAATCAAGCTCCTTTTCAACTATACATGCAGTGCTTGGTTTCTATTGCTTAATAAAGGTTAACCGAATGTATCATGTTGAATCTAAAAAATAGAGTACACGGGCACACGTAGGAATCATAGAATTTAAAGGTATAATTTGGCCTCCAATTAAAGAGAGATTTGAACAATGCACTGCTAAAAAAGTTTCAATTTTTTCATAAGTCAGCCCAGTCCTATGTATCAGAGATGTTCATACCAGTTGGCCAGAACCGGATAAATCGAGGGCCTAAAAACAAATCGAATCAACCTTTTCGAGACAGAAACACAGGACAAATAGTCTCTCTCTCTCTTACCTAAGACCCGAAATCAAGAACGGCCTACACTCTCTGACCTGAAATCTGCTAAGAACGTAAACAGTTTCAAGCAAAAGATCAAGAATATATTCTTTAAAGACCTCTAAAATCAAGAAAACAGCCCCTTTGTATATTACTGAACTTTCAAAAGCTACAAAAATAACAAGCACGTTACTTTTTTACCTTTGCCACAGAATATATAAAACACTTATTTTTTTCATAAAAACTCTGACCTTTTCATGCTAAGTTCATTTAGCTATTATCATATATTGCACATATGTAATAAGCCCTCTTTTTATTTTTTCCAAAGTTTAAAGTACATTTAATTTTTTACATATGGCAAGATTTTACCATGATTTTACATACACATACATGCTATAAGCCTTGGGAAAATGGCGATTTGATTCAACCGCTCGCTGCTTGATTGGTCATAAATGACTAAGGGTGTGTTTCTATTCGATTGCATCATGTTGTAAAATAGAAGCTTATGAGTCATCAATCTCAAGTAGCTGGTTGGTTCTGTAGCTCGTTTTCGGTTAAATGAATATATCACCTCAACACCTACCCAACATCTATATAATTCCAAGCAAATAGTTTTCTAAGCAAGGTCTACCATTTGCACCAAGTACCTGTGAAATTTCTGGAAGATTTTTTGGTTTGATAACTGGTCGGGCAATCCTGTAGGGCCTACTAGCGCCTTTCAAAGTAATGACACCTAAGCCATTTGATCTCTATCAGAAAAATCTGGAAACTTTGGTGACAAGGCGCTGCTGTCAGAACTGCAGTGATTTATAAGGAAGATGGCAGGCAAGTCCAGTCTTAAGAATCCGGGCACAGTTCTTTTCCTCATTTTACCGGTAAGTAGTTTCTCGTGATTTGGATCTGTTATGATTTCCATGGCCAAAACGGGAAATCTCGCAAAGTAATATTTCAATCCCGTTATTAATGTAATGTGCAGCCCACCTCTATTCAGATCACTAGACATGTATACAAATTTTAATTTTGATTTGATTTCTTGACAGTTTTCTTTGATAGCACATGTGAATGATTGGGATATGGAAAAATTACACTAACATCAAAATATAGTTCTAATGTTAAACAAAATTACGTGGAACTCCTAACAATTCGCGTTGTGCTTTTTCATTTTTAATTTCTTTTCTCGAATACTACTACTTCCAATAACCCCCTGTCCTACCAGCACAAGGCTTATGTTATAGAAAAATATCATAAGACTACAAGCCGCAAGAAATTTGCTTTTGAAAACTGACGTTCATGTTTCACATTAGACTTCGCCTAGGTAAGAATTGTATGATCTAGGCCTATCTAATAAATTCTTTTCTTTAAGTGAATTTCTCAGTTCTATGCACCATAGTAGTTTTCAGAATGTAAGTTTTCAAGTTTTCAATTTATTAATTTGTAACTTTTGGGTGATGCGATGGCGTCTGCTTTCCCATGATCTTTTGCATTAATTTTTACATTTATCATTCTATTGTTCAAGGTAGCATATGCATGTCCTGAGGGACAATTTCTACCAAAAAATGGTACCTGCAGACCGTAAGTCTCATTTTACTCAAGTACAAATCTTATAAATTTTGGCTCATTTGAGCTAACTCAAATTGGATCCCTGATTGTGTCACAAAAACCTTTCAGATTTTTGAAATAGGCAGTAACAGCCTGAAACAACAAGGACCATTAAAAAAAAATTTCTGGAAAAATTAAAATTTAAAAGTAAAATTATGTTTATTTATAAATGATCTTTTATATTTGTACTATATTATCAAATAACTAGTATTAAATATACATTTCATTTGATGCCAAATTTATTTTGTTGAATAACAACATCATTATCAATTTCCAAAGGTGTTTTGTGCATATAGAGTTCCTAGAATGTTGTTGTTTCAAATATATTTTACAATTTATAGATGTGATACAAAGTGTATTGGTGGACAGGTTATTGTTGCAAATTGCTCCAAACATGAGAACCTGCGGTGTGAATGCCCGGGTAAAGAATATTTCATTGAGTTGAAACATCAATGTTTTCCCTGCAAGATTACTGGGGATGGAGAGTATTATCGAAGAAACTGCTCCAAATATGAAAATGCAGATGTTTCCAAGTGTCCACTGGTAATGTTCTACTCTCATTGTAGTTTATTATCTATTAGAAAAAAACTTTCTGTAAAATTTGGAAATTTGCACATCCTCCTCTTCTCATGGAACCCATTCTCTAGATTACATCTCATTCTGACAGCCCTGAAGGATTTTTTCAAGCTTGTAATAAATAAAATGTAATTCATAAAAAGAGTTTGTGAACTGTTTTATTCAGTGGCATTAATTCTTTTTTTCAACTTACCTTTGTTGTGAAGCAAAATCTGGTTTTGCAGGGCATGTTTACACTTGATCATTATCAGTGCCACAATTGCTCAAAATGCTCAGCTGGACATAAGGTTGTCTTCAAGTGTGATGGGTCTAGAAATACAGAGTGCAAGGAGATTTCAGGTTGGTATTTATAATGCCTTATTGTTGAAATGTAATGATAAAATTAGTGAAATGCAATATTTCTAAAGTTGAGTACAAAATTGAAAGTATACATACAGGTATATTCTTTTGTGTGTATAACATGATGGTTCTTAGTTGCAACTTTCCTTTCAAATACAAGCTCATTTACTTGACAGTCATCTGTAATCCTTTGAATCTCATCAGATTTGCTTCCAATTTCTAATTTTTTAACAACATCTTATAACCTGTTTTTCTTCAAAACAAAACTCATCAAACTTGATTTTACTTCTATTACCTCTTAATCTCTCCTTCCTCCTTGTTAGGGCTTAGTGTAAGAATGCATTAATTTTCCTAACTTGAGACAGATGTTACAATGCAAGTTATAGATCAAAGGTGTTCCCTCAGAAAAAACCTTCCATAGAAATCAGAAAGTCATTTTTGAGGGTACTTTCCCACCACAACAAGAGAGAATTAGGCTGTCGTTGCATAGGTGCAAGTTGCTCAACCTGCCATTAGCGTCTCATTGGAAAAGATTTCTAAGGGAGGTTACAAAAACCCCAAATATAAATGATATTGTGGAGGGAATGGACAAGAAAGTTACAGTTTCTCTCTATAGGCCAATGCACCAGTCCTTCCAAAAAGCATCAAAATGTCAATAGCATAGAATATTCTCAAAAGGTATGAGAATTTTTTATGATGCTGACAAAAAGAGATTAAAACTGTTAGGGTTATACCAAAGAAAGTAAATTCTCTTTTTATGAATCAAAATGATAATTAATCTTAATAAGGCTTTGCCAAGCAAAAAAGGTCCATTGTATGTCAAGCCAATAAATACCCCTAGGTCAACCAGTAAAATTGCTACCAAGGTGCACACCTACCCTAGTATTCTAAACCAATGAGCCCCAGGAGGACCCCGGAGGACTCCACAGCATTTCACATATTCTTGTGGAATGGGTACAAGTAAAACATCAAGAAGCATGTCACAAAAGACCATAATGAACAGCAATCGGATACCAACTTAGAGTGAAGCAAATAAAGGATAAACACCCTTGTGAAATTAACCTCTTTCATGAAATGCAGCTTATTTTTTTTCTGTTCACCAGAAAAACAGTTTTCTTTGAATTTTTGTTTACGTTAGAGCCTGGAAGCCTGTCAAAAGGAGAAATTGCAGGTGCAGTTTTGGGACCATTGCTGCTATTGGTGTCTATTGTTATTGCAATATTGCTCTGTAGAAGAAAACATGCTCACCGAAGTTCTGTAGAAGGAAATGCCAAAGTGAATGGTCTAAGTTCAGTAGCAATTGATAATAAAGGTATGCATTTGTTGTTTTGCATTGTGTCTTTGAGTTTATAACATAAGGCATCAAAGCAAAGTTGCTTTGTTAACCATTCCAAGACAGGTCATCTTGATCTTCCATGAATGTGTATTTTTAAAAAGAAAAGGATTTGGAAGCAAAAGACCATAAAGAATTTGCAACCAGTTGAGAAAATTTGAAATAAGTTATTTCCTGCCCAGCAACTCCTTAAGGGTTTTCCATAGAGATAGCAGGGTGTTTGGTTCATACTCTACTTTCCTGACATGTTTGTTTTGAGGGTGTACTGAATATTCAGTAGGCTTGATTATCTGGTTAGTATTGCCAATTTATGAATCTTCTCAAAATGTAATTTATGAAGTAACACAAACAATTTAAAGGGCCGTCAATCAGAATGATATTAAATGTTATTTGAAAAGATACAAAAATAGTTGCTCATTTGTTCATGTAAATAGTTGCTCATTCAAATGTATGCCCTTATTCTATGTTAGGTCCTCTCATAATTCCAGAATCACATTAATGGCAAAGTAATTATAAAATCATACTAAGTCCCTGCAAAGTATCAGACTTAAATTTTAAAACCTAGAATTAACACAATTATCCTAGTTGGAAATTCCAAGCTTTTACCTTTATTATACTAGGAATTTTTAAAAGAGGATCTTGGCTTCAAATTGTATATTATTTGCTTTCCTTCTTTTAATTTTAAAATTTAACAAATGCCTTGAAAATTAAAGGAAATGTGCATCCTGCTAGTTCATTGTGTATTACATCTTGGAGTAACATTTTTCACAAAGGTATGACATGTGGACCATCTATTTTATAAAGAATGTCTAAGATTGGGAACAGAAGGTATTTGTCAGGTTTCACTTTCAACTATCCAGGGAAATCAGGTCCTGGCTCCATTTTAGAACCATTGATCAAATAAAGCCGCCCGAGTTTTTATGGTCATGCATAAGCAGCAAGATTGACAAAGGCTGAAAATCTATTCAAAATTCTTCTTTTCTGAATGCCTATTTTCCTTTTGCTTCTCATTTGCCATCACCTTAAAACGTTGTTTCTCTTTTTGTAGATGTAGAGAAAGTGAGTGATGATGTTGTCTGTGATCTAAAAAAGCCAGGTAAGAAATAAATTAGAGTATGATAATTATAGTGCAGCAAATCACATCTAAAAGTATTAAAACAAATTAAACAGAGCCATAAGTATCGACCAAAATACAATATCTTGTTGCTGAAAAAATAATAAACTATTAGTTATAGTAACTAAGACTGTTTCCTTTGATTATCAGTCTAAATAACATCTATTTCATGACCTCAGACGTTTGAAGAGGGAAACAGAATAGTATGCACATCCAACTGATGCAGCCCCTCTCCCTTCCTAATCAGACAAATTTTATCACATTTCAGGCTAGCCCCCTCCCCTCCTAATCATTTTGTCGCATTTCAGGCTCCATTGGGGCAATTCTATTTCACAATAATATTTGAATGAAGCAATAATATTTGGGAAAATTCCATACAAAGTCCTCCTAAACAGTTAGCATCCGCTAGGCCCATGATGTTCTTATGATTTTGCTCCAATACTTCAGACATAGATTCTCTACATTTTACTTTATTTCTCCTACTTGAACTAACACAATTATTGCCAAACACAATGCTTGGCGACTTTAGCTTAAAGAAGCACAATGAGTATATCACTCTTTCCAAACAGCGTACAAGATTTCTTAGAACAACTGAGTTTTTAAGGATTTTTAAGGATTTTTCTCTTGAAAAATATGAACAGATAAATTAATAGAGAGAAATAGAGAAGATTAGAAAAGTAAAGAGAATAGGGAGATAAGGAGACAAGAAAGAGAGAGAACGAGACAAGCACTCAATTCGATATCAGCTATTGAGAATGATTTAATTAAGACATTGAAGTAACGATTTGGGCATGATTGTAAAATCATAAAGATAAATGATCAATTTAGAAGTGTATGCAGAAATTGGGAGAATGGACTTTTGTGCCTGTGAGCGCCACTCTTAAAAGATTAATGAGGTATGCCCAAGAGTTTCAAAAAGGTATATATTGTTAAATCAGGTACCCAAAAGTACTGGTTCACAAGGAAAATTCTTACCAATAATTATCGGATTGACCCTACCTCATCTATGTAAGAAGTTAAAGGGACCCCCTTGGAGAGGATGTGAAAATACGTTTCATGGAATTATCATAAGCTTTAATTGTGGATCTTTTAAAATTTCACATGGTGAAAACTGTAGTATATTGAAATACTGATTTGTCTAAAAATCTTTTAATATAAGTCAGATCAGTTTTTGTCTGTTAAGGCGCTTTTAGATTTTCTCTTTCAAGGTTGAAATTTCGTTTTTCTTCTTATGCAGAGGAATCAAATCACAGGCAAACGAAAGCGGATTACCACAGAGCTTGTTGTAAGTTTATTTCTGGGAGTGTTGTCTTCTACAAATTTTACTCTCATCCTACCATCATCTTCATCTTATTAATTGATTTATACTGTACATTATATCTGAAAATTTAACTGTTAGCTATCACAAATTTCAGCTTTGGTTCTTACGATTTCGTTTATGTTTTCACTTAAAACTGTTTCCTCTTTGTTAATTTCAACTTTTTTTATCCCAGCGCAAATATCACAAAATGGAGTAGTGAACCCTCTTACTGACCAAAGTGAGTACTTGATGTTTGCTGTATGCTTGTCAATGACAGCGATTCATCAGCTCCATTAAGGATTGCATAAGCCAATCATTTACATAATCATTTAGATCAATCCATATACATCATCCATTTTAAAACATAATTTGGCAAACTTTCGACAGGTTTTTATAAGATTTTTCCATATAAGTGTGACCACAACTCTTTGAATTTTACTCCAACTTGGTCACAACTCAAAATTGATTCGTCATTGAATTGTACTTTAGTTATACAAGGATTTGATTTTTGTACAAGAAGTTAACAAACATTCCTGAAAACGTCGATTCAGAATAAGTTGTTTAAGCAACAAAGAGAAAAATATAAATGTTTTCTAACATAGGTGTGGTCCTTGTTCTTATCGATGTTTTATCATTCTTCAATTTTTTTTTCAGTTGATGGACCCGCAACATTGCAAGGTATCTTTTAATGCTATATTAAATTCCCCTTTTGATGCTATTTATCTAAAAGTTATGAAATATTTGATTTAAGGAGTCATCAACTATCAATGTGAGTCAGCTTCAAATTCACACTTTTCCTATTCAACTGCGTTTTATCATTTAAAACGGTGGGTTGAAAAACGTATATAGACTAAGAGCAATCACCTTCTCATCGTTACTTATCATTTTCCTGTTCATTTGATTACCTCTGTTTTGGGATGATTTAAGTTTGGGATGGAACAATCCAATAGATTTGTGTTTTAAAGTCTCTTTTATATTTGTTACATGAACAAACACTATCAGAGTTTTAATTGCTTGAAAGAATGAACCTCACGCGCCAACATCGGATTAAAATAAAAAAAAACAGATAAAAAGTTTCCTTACTCAAAACTTCTGAATAGATATCTAGCAATATTTCTTTGTTACTTAGTTATTCTATTAGTTGTAACTATGTCAGTTTCCTTTAATCTTTCTTGCTTTGTTTTTTCGTTATTTTTCTTTTCCTTATTTATGATTAACATCAGTTCAATATATACGTTTTGATAAGTCTTGAGAAGCGAATGCATTTAAGCCATATGTTGAATTCGCTTCCCAGGCTTAAAAGTTCCTTATTCTTATTCATTAGAAGCTATTTCTGATACAGAGGACAGAATTTAAAATCTGTTCTTCTGAATTTGAAATCTGCTCTACTGGATTTGAAATCTGTTCTACTGGATTTGAAATCTGTTCTACTGAATTTGAAATCTGTTCTATTCTAGTTGAAAGTTTCAGTTGGAGTGCAACTACAATCGAGGAACTGGAATATGCAGATTTAGACCAATTGGCCATGATTCTAAACATCAAAGTCAATAATGACTGGCATAATGTTGCTTGTGGGCTTGGGTTCAGTGTGAACGACATTTTTTTTCTGGAGAGCCAAAGTTATCCTGCTTTTGCAATGCTCAAACAGTATCGTGGCTTCAAAAATGCCTCTGTTCCTGCATTGTACGAGGTCTTAAAAGAGAAAAAAAGATATGATGGGGCCAAAATTCTTGAGAAGTACATAATCCGAGCCTCTACCTGATTATTCATGATTCATGCGTATCGTAACCCAACGGTACCCTGTTGGGGAAGTGAAAGAACATAACATGGCACGAACTGAATACATACAATTGCTGCCAAAAGTGTTGAAACGCTATCGTTAGTTTTCAAGGGCAAATTCAGCCATCCCTTCCCCCTTTGAGCAAGGTTCGTTTACTACAAAACGATATGGAGTTTAGAAAGTTCGTTTTCCCTATGACTTGTATGATATTTGTCTAAACTAGAAAGTAAAAGGGGGTGCGGAAGTATTCGGAAAAGATTTTAAAAATATATAAACACATCATACACTGTCAATTGTTCCAAGTACTTTTGGCAGGCATTGTATCATAACGGGAAGAAATCAAGTTTAGTAAAATTTCACACACTGGAAATATTATGCAGCGTTTAGTACTACTTATTTATGGCAGTGGTTTTTTTGAGTTAAACGTAATAACAGTTTGATTTAAATTAGTCATTGAGACCAGAAGTTAATGGATGACATTTCGAAAAGCAGGGCTTTATTCTCCCCGTGACCCTATGGCCACTGCTCACTGGAAATCACATGAAAATAATTTTTCTCGCGGGAAATCTCCAGTCATGAATTAAGAGTTCACCATTGTTTCTGTTTCATTTTGCTCCAAAATTCTATGATAGTTTAGATATGATAGTTAAGCAGTTGCCAGGGGATACAAATAGTGGAGTGTTAACGGAGAACGGTGATAAATGTACAAAACAAAAGTCCCTAAGAAAGAAATCGATAGAACCCAAGTTGTCACAGTACGTGCAAAAACACGATGTTTAGGTGATCGTTATAGTTAGGTGAGGGTTAGGCTTTTTGCTGTGCATATTAGGCCACTTGACACATCTTCAGCTTGTTGACTAGACTGATGGATTTGAGTGTCATCTCCTTCTTTGACCTCATTCTTGTGTACGATCATGTTTGAATACACTTTTATAACTGGATCTCACATCAAATGACCAACTTTGAAATTTATCCCCACGTTTTTGATAATAATTGGTTTCACAGGCTCGGTTTATATGCTCTCAAGAGTAAAAGGTTGTTGCTTTCAACGTCATTTTTTTCGATGATTTTCTACAACTAATTTGATAGCATAGAATTGTTCAGGGGTAAAAACTGTTGTTATCGCTGGTCGAATTCTAAAAATCTTTAAAGTTTTTGTCGGACCTTGTTGATAATTTTGTAGCATTTAATATTCTTTGACTCTTCATATTTTTTAATGTAAGTAACAGTTTTGAACAACAAAATGTATCGAGGAACTGTAGTAAAGACAGCATCCACTGGCACTGCCGGCACACAGATCTGCCAGTAGTGTACAGCTCTGTACAACACTGCTTAGCCACATATATATACGGGGTTAAAGTCGTGCATAGGAGAGATCAAAGATGTGGGTGGAAAAGGATACTTCACTAACTACTCATATGTTGAAATCATGAGAAATATTGTGTGAACGATACAACATGTGAATTGTCTTCATTAATCCCACCCAACCCGCAACCCATCGCAGCCCCCTATTTTGATCTGTTTCAATGTTCTACCTTCTTTAGGCAAGGCTTCGAGCTAGTTGTGAATGGCCGGAGGGTTGCAATAAAATTCAATGCTACCTGGGGTATCGTTATTGTAAAGTGGTTGTATTCTATACCCCTGTTGTAATTTTAGTATTGCCGTAAATTTTCATGAGGACATAGAAAAGTATTTATCAAAGTTCATTTTTTCCTTTATGTCAAACCTTATTCGTAGTTTAATGCAGAAATTTTAAAATGAAAAAAATCGTTGTTTTATAATATAATATCATTGATTAATTTGAACATAGTTAAATATGCTTTTGCAGCATCTCATTTCTAACTAAAATTTATAAAGCCAATTAACATATATTGATATAATACATGTTTTATTTCTTACACGGAATATTTTTCTCTTCGCAGAGTTTATTTAAGATTCCATAGAAATTAAGGCCCTTCTGAAATTGCAATTTTCTTTGTTTTACGAGTTTTCTCTATTAGTTTGATTCAGATTGAGAACTTTGCCACTATTTTTGTTAGTTGGTAGTGCAGGGGAAAAGCTCAAGTGACTATAGCTAAGCCCTAACACGGGAAAGGAAGGAGGGAGTATAGTAGTGTATAGCAGGGAGCCGTCTGTGGTAGTTTAAACCTAAAGCTCCTGCACAGCGCCGCGCGGAGGTTGAGATTGCTCCGCAGCGGCTAAGCGAAAAATTAAAGATATAAAATTAATTGACTTTTTAAATTATTATTTTTTGTGTTCGTTTATTAATATATATATATTTACAGTTTTTGACAATTCTCTTTAAACTTTTTCCATTTCTCGAAAAATCTTTTGACTCCTTAGTTTTTTCTCATTTTCAAGAAACTTTGCTATTATTTTCGAAATGGGTAATTTTCTATTTGGAACAAAAGTGGTTAAACATGCTCTAAGTGATGAAGAAATTGACTACCAAAAAGAAACAGACATGGCGAAAGAAAAACTTTTAACAAGATTTACGCTACAGCAAGATTTGCCAGATATACTACAATTAAAGTTAAATAAGTTGTTACATGTAACAAAGATAAACGAATTAATAAGAGACAATCATGAAGTTCTAAATCAAGTTGATCAATACGGTAATACTATACTACATAGGATAATTTCAAATATTGATGAGGATGATATTTTTGCATGGTTAAATCATAAATGGTTACTAAATTGTATTATAAAAAAGGGAGCAAATGTAAATGCTGAAAATATAAGTTGTGAGACACCGGTAAAGGTGCTTCAAGATATGGGAAGTATAAAGCTGTTCAATTATTGATTGAAAATAAATGCGATTTGAATAGAAAAAATTATCAAAGTAATTCAGCGCTACATATTGCTGTAATATATGGAGATTATCACACAGTTTCTTTATTGCATGGCTGTGGGGATTCGATTTTAGATGAAAGTTTAAAAAACAATGGAGTGACTGTTTTAGAGTTGTTGACCAAAAATATAGTTGTTGACTAAAAAAGCTAAACTAATTGATGTATTAAAAACACCAGTAAAACTTTACAATGAACGAAGATATTCAAAAAATCCATAACGGAAAAACTTACGAAAAACTATACTAATTTATCAATCTAATAACGTGTAAAAGTTAGATGTCAAAAAGCGGATCGACATATACAATTCTAGAACGGATTTCTATCAAGTGTGGGACTAGGTGTAAAATTTCCTTTTGGTTTGCCTGTTTTGTTTGGCTTTGAGGGATTTGTAGGTTGCACCTCTCTCAATACTCCATACTGCATACTCCAGTGACGCCCTTATTGGTTTCATAGTTTGAGAATCGTTTTCATAATTTGCGAGTAAGTCACTCAGAACAAAAGAGGCGAAGTTAACTATATCGAAGATGAAGCTGTTAATGGTGTAAATGATTAACATTTTCTTATTATTATGAAGAACATTATGTTTTTGAATAGTAAATTCATTAATTAGAGCTGGAATAACAGAAGTTAATTTGTCTATAAAATCGTTAAAAGTGGTGTTATTAAACGCTTCCGCAAATTGGAAGTACGGTAGGTGTGGGTTTTGTGGGGGGTGATGGAGTCAGGCACCGCGCAGCCATTGGGCTAGCAGGGGCTATAGCCCCTCCACTTTTTTGCAATAATAGGTTAGAAAATATTTTGGACAATTTACTCCAACTATGCTCTAGCGCAAAATTGGATAGAATATCCCAAAGAAACAGCAGTTCTTCTTCACTGGAGAACCCATTTTGTTCAATTTCTGGGTGTTTTTCTTGTTATTTTATTATCCCCAAGCTAATTTTATCTATTTTCATAGCTATTGATATCTTCTCTGAACCAGACTGTTTACACTCTATTTTTATAAGAACCAGTAAATTTAAGTTCAGGCTGACTGTTCTTAATATTTTCGAAAATCTGAGGCTGGATTGTTCTTATTTTGTTCTTAAATCAAGAGGGTGTAAGCAGTGGTATTGCTAGCTTTTTCGCTCTAAGGAGGTGTTCAGGCCTCATTTGCCAACAAAGTGAGTGAGACAGCCTTAATTTGCTGACAATTTGAATATTCACCGAAAAAGCACCCAGACATCGCTAAAAATCCTCGATTTTGAGAAAAAACGTTGTTCACAATTGCATTTTGCAGAAGCTCAGCCTCAGCTTGTTCTTAATTTGTTCTTAACTTTTGACCAGTTTTGAGGCTCGTGTTCTTATAAAATTGTTCTTATAAAAAAAAGAGTGTATAAAACTTCAGTAGAAATAGGCAAGTATTATCTAAAAGAGGGGTTTCCGGCGTTTTAGAGGGCGCGGCCTCAAAAAATTTTCGGTCACGCCTTTTCAGCCCTCCCGCATTTGGACTGGTGCGCGGTCCCTGGATGGAGTTACTGATGGTTCTCGTTGTTCGTTGCTTTCTCGAGTTTCGGGTGCAGGTGCAGTTTGTAATGGTTGAGATTCCGGTACAGGTGCAGGTTGTGCAGATTGTTGTGTTTTAGGTGCGGGAGAGGTTGATCTTGCTTTGGTGTTTACTGTGCGGAATGTTGGTGGTTAAGGAAAATCAGGTTCTAGAATTGCTTATATTCTCATGAATTCTCGTTGTCTTTCCCATCACTGAGGGGTGGTTCCGCTGCCGACTTTTTACTAGGGAAAGCTTCAGTCTTATCACCAGTTTTCAGTTTCCTCGCCATCGTAGTATTGGCTCAAGGCTCGTTTAGTTGGTCGTCCAAAAAATGAAAAAAATGTCAAATAATTTACGAAAAAATTAAAAGAATTAATGATTAAAAAAATGAAATAAACAGTAGAAAATAGATAAAGAATATATTTAGTACTTACGGTCGTAGAAGTCTCTTAGAAGTTAGCTTAATCAATGGTTGATTGTCGTCTTCGTCAGTGAAAGCGTTATCAATCATTTGTCCACAACACTGACGGTGGTAGTGGTTTTTGTCAATGTGATTTTGTTAATCATTGCTTCAGCCATTATTTTGTAAAAAATGTATCTTTATGAGCGATAACTTTTCGATAGCTAATAGTTTGATGATTGACGAACTTTTGGAAATTGAGCTTATTTTTTGGGAAAAGTCTAGATAATAATAAAATATATGTTTTCATTCATTTGATTGGTTACCCGCTAATCGTATTGGTTAAAGGTTAGTCTCTGTTGACCAAAGGTTAGCGTCTATTGTTAAAGAATGTTTGATTAAAGACTAAGTGATGAAAATAACCGAATTCGATATTTTTGTTATTTTGAATTATTGCCATTTGAATGGAAACTACCAAAAGCTTCCATTTTTTACTTTGAATTAGACTTTGTAATTTTTTTTATCAAAACTACAAGTTAATTGAAGCAACTATTTTTTATTAGTAGCTTGTACATTTTTCTATTGGTAGCTACCATTTTACACTTCTACACGTTCATTTGCAATTCTAGACTTAGTCATTTTTCTCTTAACAGCTACTGATTTTTCTAAAAATAAAATGGAATTTGATCTTGGACTTTGATATTATAAATTTGAATACAATAAAGACATTTTTTCTGCAATAGTATAAAAGGCGACGATTAAGACCGTTTGCTGAAAATTTTTGGAGTTGGATTGTCGCTGACAAAGACGAAAGACGTGCGAAAGATAAAGACGAAAGACGTGCGAAAGATAAAGACGAAAGACGTGCGAAAGATAAAGACGAAAGACGTGCGAAAGATAAAGACGAAAGACTTGCAAAAGATAAAGACGAAAGACGTGCGAAAGATAAAGACGAAAGACGTGTGAAAGATAAAGACGAAAGACTTGCGAAAGATAGAGGCGAAAGACTTGCGAAAGATAAAGACGAAAGACGTGCGAAAGATAGAGGCGAAGGGCTTGCGAAAGATAAAGACGAAAGACGTGCGAAAGATAAAGACGAAAGACGTGCGAAAGATAAAGACAAAAGACTTGCGAAAGATAAAGACGAAAGACGTGCGAAAGATAGAGGCGAAGGGCTTGCGAAAGATAAAGACGAAAGACGTGCGAAAGATAAAGACAAAAGACTTGCGAAAGATAAAGACGAAAGACGTGCGAAAGATAGAGGCGAAAGACGTGCGAAAGATAAAGACTCATCTCAAAGGTACACGGATATGGTTTTTTGCACATTGTGTTCTTTAGAATTTTCTAATAAAGATGCATTTTCGGATCATGTAAAGGAAAATCACTTTCCTTGCGATGAATGTTCTAGTGTTCTTAAAACTCAAAATACGTTTAGAAAACACAAAAGGGTGTATCATAAAGAGGAAAGAAACTTTTAATGTAAATACTGTGATAAACCATATGTTACAGTTCATTCTCTAGCCTTGCATAGATCGGTATATCACAATAACAGCGAAGAACACATTTGCGATTCTTGTGGAAAAGTTTTTTATAAAATTTCTCACTTAAGGAAACATAAGACAAAGGTTCACAGGAATCCGCTTAAATGTGGTATGTGTGATAAAGAATATAAATCAAAATACAAACTTCGAAGCCACGTGGCTAAGGATCATTCTGAAAACGCTTCTAATCTTTGTGGCTATCGACTTTTAAACAAAAAAGACCTTTTTCTCCATCAGGAGAATCATTGCAGACAATCTTTTCGATGTAAACATTGCGATTCTGAATTTAATTCATTAGTATTGGGTAATAAATATCTGCTAAAAGAGCATGAACGTTTGGGATTTCAAATCGAAGCTATACCTACTCAATGCTCTGTTCGCATTGAAATATTTGTACGAACCGTAGATTCAAGATATTAATCTAATTTGTGAAGAACATTTCTTTATAAACGCTGTGAATAAAGAACTTCGATTGATTGATTTGTGTGATTGAAGATGATGATGATTTAATTGGTAGAGGAAAAAGAAAAAAAATCAACCATCGTGAAATCGACGAAGATGAACAACAGGAAATATAAACAAATGCTGTAAAAAAGTTATAGTCGAGTGGCAAAATCTCGTTAAGCAAGCTTATTTGGATAATGCATCAGAAATTATGTTGCATTCTATGAAAGGAGAGAAGGGTGATATTTTATAGTACATAGAAAAAGTCTCTCAATTACATTTATAACGCTGCTGTACATTAAATGCCGTATAAAATCGGCATTGCTTTTGGATTTTTGTTATTGGATACGGAAAAGACTACTGTAAAACATTGGTATGTTGATGAACATTTAGCAAGAACTCCACAAAATAAAGTATATTACATCAAGTACCGAATTTGTATACAAACAAAAACAAAAACGATGCAAATGATGTTATAGAGCAGTTATACAAACAAAATTATTCCGATCTTGTGCGAAGAACTTTTTCATCTTATCGTGTACACATATTAAGAATTACTAATATGAAAGTTACCATTTTTAAAATAAACGATGACAAAATGGATGATATTGGTGGTAAAAGTGATGAGGAAAGTTCTGATGACAGTGATGAGAAAAGTGATGGTGAATTTGAAGATAGTTTTAGTCCAGAAAGTGGGTTTATTTTATCTGAAGCAAAAGACGAACAGATGGATGAATCTGGAAGTAGTACAGAGGATGAAGATTTGGATGATGTTATCAAAAATGTTGATTTAAAAAATAAATCAATTTTTAAAGAAAAAGAGACTGAAAAAGAATTGACTAAGATACGTAATTTTTTAAAGGCTGCTTTACGGATGAATATAATTTTTAAAGGATTGAAAAAAGAATTTATCTGGTGAAGAGATTATAAATGAAAATAAATGTTTTTTTCGAATGATTGCTCTGTCTTCATTGCTACTTGATAAAAAATCACACTTAAAGATTTGGTTAGGAGAAAGTTAGGCTAAAGAACAAACATAAACTTTAATTGCGAATAAAACTGCAGAACTATTTACAATGTTTGCTGATATTTACAAATTCTTACTTTTCAGGGCGTTTCGGTAAAGATTATGCCATCAATGGAATTTTTATTTGAATGTAAAATTATGGTTTTTATCCCGAAAGTGACAAAAGAAGGAAAAGTTAAGTTGACTTTGTTAGCAAAATCATCAAGTCGGCTTGTTTTTGAAAAGAAAATGAACGTAAATCTGATGTTATTTAACAATCACTACTATCTGGTTTTGAAAAAAAGAGTTTTAATGGATAAATTGAGTTGTCTGGTATGTGGGCAAAATTTTACTCTTATGAGAAATCTATTGAAACATGAAAGTAGAAACATTAAAAAAATTACACGCGGTAATACAGATGTGACGTTAATCAGTGTAACGGGTGCTGTGGATGTTCATGAACTGATTATAGAAACAGTGAAAGATATATTTCAAATACTCGACGACATACTTAACAAACTCGAAACAAACGATGATGGCATGATGGATCATACAAAAAATCAAAATGATTTATATTTCAAAAAAAATATAGCATGTTACGATTTTGAAAGTTTGTTGAAAAAGACAACTTTGAGTGAATTAAAAGAAAAAAGATTGTAAAATATCAGGAATCGCTTTTTTTCTGAATCGGAAGAAAACGATAGAATGTGAACAGAAATGGAAGAAAATAATTTTTTGATAGAAAGAGAAGTAATGGAGGAGTTATACGATGAGGAATACACATTTGATTATGATGGATTAACAATACTTACATCGAAAGATTTAAAAGAAAAAACACTTGAATTAACTGTTGAAGGAGAAGAATATGTATTCGAAAATATTCCTATATCATATGCTATTTGTAGTAATTTGGCAGATGAAAATATAGATTATCTTGCGGGTGATGAAAACAGTTATTCAACTATATTTCTCGTTTCGAAGGATCCTTCTGACTTAATAAACGACTTTGTAAATGATTTGTCAGAATTGACTAGATTGAATAAAGAAGTGGAATTTTCAAGGTATAAAGAAATAATTCTATATATAAAACTATTTCGCGGAGAGAATTATACTGATTCAATTTACTGCTGAAGAGTTAAACTATTTACATGATGATGATTTTTTGAGTGCCATTGACGATAACAATGATGAAGAAGGAAGGACTTATTTGAAGGTTTTGTAAAAATAAGTTCAGACTTGGAAGATGTTGTTAATAACGATCGATTAATTACAATGAGTCAAGAACAAGAAATAATGGAAAAAATTGGAAAAGACGAGGATACTTCAATTGAATGTTATAGCCCACAAATCAGACTTTTCAAACGATTTTTGGAATATATTTGCACTTTGACAATTTTTGGATTTAATAGCAGTGGCCATGATAAAGAATCTGAATAAAGCTTTGATAAAGAAAGAATTGTTACATACTTTGCATGAAAAAGGATTGGATTTTACAAATATTGAGCAAAAAACAGTCAAAAATCTGAGGAGAAAGATATATTTGTGATAAAGAAACAAAGTAAATATATTGAATTGATGATTAAAGTTGAAGCGGAAAGAGTTAAATTATTGGTTGTTATGCAATTTCTAGCACCTGGATTTAGTTTGAGAAATTTTATTCAATCGTTTGCTTCAGATTGTGAAATGGGAACGTTTTTTTCCATAGGAATACATTTCAAGTTTTGAAGTCTTGCAGGAAACAGATATTCCTCCTTACGAAACATTTTATAGTACATTGAAGCAAATAAATGTGCTGGAAGAGGAATATTTGAGCTATTTTGATAAGAACTACAAAGTCAAAAGAATGTTTTTAAAAGAAAAGCAAGAAAAGGTTCGAGAAATTGTTAAAGATTTACCATTATCAGGTATGGAACAGTACGAAGTAGTGAAAGGAACGTGGACGGAATATGGTTTACAAACAATAAGAGATCTACAATTTTTTTACAAAAAAATGGATGTAGTACCATTTGTGAAAGCGATTGAGAATTATTCGAAAGAATTGAGAGACAATCATGTTGATATGTATGCAAATGCTATTTCATTACCTGGATTAGCTAAAAAGATTTTATCAAGATATATGCATAAAGGATCTATGTATTATTTGAATGATATGGAAATTATCAACATAGTGAAACAGTCTGAAGCAGTTGGTCAATCGATAGTTTTTTACGAGATAAAATAGTAAAGATCATCCATATATTATCGGTTATGATTCTAATTCGTTGTATCTTTGGTGTTTGGGAGAAGATCAGTATATTGGGAAACCGTCATTGTACGTTATTTTGGGAATACCAAATTTCCTAATTCGAAATAGTACAGATTTATCTTATAATTTTACCAGTCATATTTTACAAAGTGATGTATTAATGGTTGAAAGAAAGAAAAAAATAGTATCATCAAAAATTCAAAGTCAAGCTGAAGAGGATTACTTAGATTATATTCAAAAAGACGTTTACACAGAAAATACTATATTGAGGAATCATAGAATTGTTTTTACTAAATATGAAGACAAATAATGAAAGAGTTGTATGTATTAAACGGAATCGATTTGAAGCCTCCCAAAAGTATTTTTGTTGACGGATTTGTGAAAGGGAAAGAACATGTTATTGAATTTCAAGGTTGTTATATCACGCTTGCGAAAAATGTAACAAATTCGAAAATGTAAAATTCAACAGATGGGATAAAGAATTAAAGAAAACTATTGTTTTCAATGCTAAACAAATAAGAAAAATAGACGCAACACGAAAAATATTTTAACAAAAATCTAGAAACTTCAAAGTTACTTTGGTGAAAGAATGCAGAATAAGAAAACACTTGAGAAATAATACAAGCGGTTATAGAGAATTTGTTGAAAAGGAAAGAAGTTATGAAGATAAAATGAAATATTATTTCTGATGCGGGTACTGACTTCGGTCATCAAAGATATGGTTTCTGGTCAAATTCATGGAATAGTTTTGTGTGATATACTTTTTCCTGAACATTTGAAAAAACATTATGCAGATTTTGATCCAATTATTAAACATGCGAATATCAAGTATGATGACCCTGGTGATTACATGAAGGAGTTGGCGGATGATTTGAAAATTGTATTTTCTAAAGATAGAAGGAAATCCGTTATCGATTCTTATTTCGGAAAAAATATATCATTAATTGATGAATATTTTGTGTGGCTTGTAAAAAAGGAATTTATCGTTACAGAAATTTATGCATTTGTTCGTTTTGAAAAGGCGATATTTGCAAAATTTACCGAAAAAATAACTTTAAGAATAAATTTACCATATGCTTAAACTATTGGATTATGTTGACTTTTTTTACAGCATTAGATTATGTCGATTGTTTGCATTAATTATAATAAAATTATTGATGATTATTTGTTACGAAATTAACATTTATAATCGAAAAATTTTTGTTATGTATTATGTATTATGTAATCCATTGGAATTTTTAGCTTTTCTTTTTTAATAGACGCGAGACGTCTTTGTTTTTTCTCATATCAAGAATATAATAAAAAAAAGATACTATTTTTTCTTCTTCAAATCTGCATAGTACTCATACAGAATTTCAAATAACATCATTTTAACTAAATATCAATATGAGTTTTTACTTCATATTTAATAAACTTGACATGATTTTTATTTGAATATTCTTTCATTTGAACTGTGAAAATGAATATTCAAAACTTTCTCGAACAAAGTATCACCAACAGCTTCTCGAACCCAAGATATTTGAGGACGCTCACAACAATTTTCTTTTTGAAAAACTTGACATCATCTGAATAAACTGAAATTACTTTATTGCCAAGAAAAAACTGGACATTTGAAACTCTATGTGCAAAAATCGATCGTAAGCCAGCATTTTTCTCATAGCAGTAGCCAACTTATTTGCTTCTTCCGAATTAGAAACTTCAACATCAAATCTTTTTATAGATATTGCTTCATCAAAACAAAAAATGTAAAATAAAAACAAAAAACAGCAAAACTGTGTAAATATTGAAGAAATACATCAATGTTTTCGTTAGGAATGATAAAAAAATATACAGTGATTATTCCAAAATGGAACTAAAATAAAAGATAGGTATAACTATTTATACATTTTAGAAAACTTTGTCGTAAAATCATTTTTTAAAAACATTTAAGTAAGCTTATATGTTGAAATTTTGATGTTACTAATTCGAAAATTGTACAAATTTGTTCAAGAATATAATTAAATTTACATCCAGTTCAGGGCATGGTGGGTATCATACTATTCATTGGTGTCATACGCTTCATGTTCATTTAACTTGATGTTTTTTCTTAATTCACAAAAAAAGGCGACAAAAGGTAATTAACGAGCATTAAGAAAAATAATTTTAAATAATCAATTAATTTTATATCTTAAAATTTTTCGCTTAGCCGCTGCGGAGCAATCTCAACCTCCACGCGGCGCTGTGCAGGAGCTTTAGGTTTAACCTACCACAGGCGGCTCCCTGCTATACACTACTTCTGATCTTGTGAAGAGCAATGGCCGTGGTAAAATCTTCAGAAAATAGTGAGATCAGCAGCACAGTGCCGATGGGAGAGAGGCGCAAAAGACTTGGTTAGGTTGCAGTTATTAACTAGGTGAATCAGTGGCGTCGCTTGACCTTTCAGACTAGGGGGTTGGAGGGTCATCAATATAAAACTTTACTGACAAAGACATAGATGGAGAAGAATTTAGGTACTATTTCACCTACTGATAGATGATTTTACCGACAAACTAAGGAATTTATAGACAAACTGAAGATTTACCGACAAATTCATGAAGTATTGGGGGGGAGTTACACCCCCCGCTAGTTACGCCCCTGAGACGAGTGGCTTTGGATTGGATCTTGTCAAAGAGGCGCAAGGAAGATTTAGGAGCACAACCCAAAATATAAGAGCAGTACTCTAGGGAAGGGCGGATTTGGAACTTATAAATTCTTAAAAGTTGGTATCACGAGAAGAATCAACGTTCTCTAGAGAGAACCCCAAGTTTTTTAGAAGAATGTTTAGCAATAGAGGAAATGTGAGATTTCCAGTTTGATTTAGGAAGGTACAGAAAGACCAGGTTGTAAGAAACATGGAGCAATGTCTAAATCAGAATCATTCATGGAGACGGGAGGAAAGTTGGGGTTGTGTTTGCGTGAAATGACAACCTGCATGGTTTTAGTTTGATTAAACTTTACAAGATTGTCTTTGTCCCACTTCTCTATTTTTGCAAGTTGATCAGTGTGATGTGAGGCTGAATAATTCTTTGCAGGGGGTGTTGATAGCAGAATTATGTGTAGAATTAAAGGCAAATGAAGGGCAAATACGATTGTAACCAACTGGGAGCATATCAAAAAGGCTCATTGCCAGGTTGTGGTAGGTATCGAAAGGAACTAGGCATTGTACGTACCAAAGCCATGAGGTCCACAAGATAGGTTAAAGTGGCTCTTTCAGAGAAATCAACATCTTCGGGATCAGTAGAATCGCTGCAAGAAGAAAAGATAACTACCATGTATTGACTCTTTGCTGTTGTCCTTCAGAAACCAACTGGAAATGCTAGGCACAACGGTAAAGAATGCGAGGGAAATTTCAATGTCTCCTGAAAATCGATTGCTTTGTTACTCTTTGCCGAGAGGGCTAGGAGCTTTCCTAAAACATTCCTATTGGCTTCAATCATTTGCTGCTTGTTTTCAACTTTGAGCACAATTTTCTTTCTGGTATTTTTGAAAAGTGCCAACTTTTGCCGCTTGATTGCATCATGGATCTTTGTTTCTGTTGATTATATGCGTTCATTTACAAATTCCTCATATAACTTTTCCCCTCTCTTCCGTTTCGTGAGGATGGATTCTGTTATTTCTCTTTCAAGAGGCATTCCAGCCAGAGCTTAGGTTATAAAGCTGATTGGCATCAATGCCTGGGTCGAATGGGTTTAGATATTCTTGGGTTATAACGTTGTGAATCTTTACGAAGGATTCTCCAGACTTGATGATTTCAGATGGACGATCAGTTCTCTTGATTTCTGCTAAATCATAAAGAGCCTCTGTATTTCTTGCTTGCGCAGCACGATTTAAGGTCCATTTGAGTATGGAGTTTGAATCAGATGCAAAGTACTTGATACCACCGGTTACTTTTGCGTCTCGATTTATTGTCTGCTTCCCTCGTTGGTCAATTGCAGTTCTGCAAGGGTACTTACTCTGTCCTTGAACTGAAATTCCTTCGTGCTTGATCAGTTCGAGACAGCATTAGATGCATTAGATCAAGTTTCAACATAACAATCTTTTATTCTATCACCGTCGGTCTGTCCTGCTGCCGTGTATGCTAAATAGCCTTATATATTGAACATGCAATATTGAGTAACTAGTGTTTCACAATAAAATGGTAGATATTAAAAATCATGTCTTCCCCCGTCTTCACAATCTCAACCTCCCCCCGATTCCTATAACTTGCTGCTACCTGGTAGTATACACAAAGTTGGATCACATCAATGTTTAAAATGGCATAAAATTAAGTTTAACACCGAGACCGACCTTTAAAAGATATGTTTTTGCGAAATAATTGATTACCATACCCCCGGTTCGAAAAATGTCCATATACGGTAAACGAAGCGGGTACTGTAAGTTTACCAAAGATTTTCTTATTCAGCACATAATTCTACATCGGAAAAACATTACCTAATAAAAATCGGCTCCAGTTTACCCCTACCTCATTTTCCGTCTGGTCTATCACTTTTGTTGGGGAATCTGCTAAATGTTTTGATCGGAAATTTTTCGAGCCACAATGGGCCTAATCGCAGCACCCGCTTCGTGATATGTTGCAGCAAAATTCATCCATTAAATGTATCACAAATCCTAAAGTCCATATTTTCCAACCGATTGCGATTTTGTAAAGGGCGTAAAACAGCATTTCATCCTCTCATTAAATGAAAATACCAAAATTCCCGCGAAAAACAGGTTCACTCAAGTGCCTCAACAACTGTAAAAGAGTGGACATAATAAAATGGCTTAAAATATGCCACTTTCCACCAAATACAAGGCCATTTATGATCAACTTGGTACTTCAACACCTGAATTAATCTTTTTGATAAAGTTTTAGCAAGTCTCATAAAGGTTTTAAAGCTGGTAGACTGTCCAACATAAAAATCAATATTACTGTATTGGAATAAAGTATTTTCCACAAGTGTTTTTCAGTATATTGTCATTAACTTATTACTGCTAAAAAGGGATTTGAGGGTGAGCTTCATTCCAGAGTTATTGGATAACCTTTCAAGCTTCATCAGGCTTTCAAATATTTTCTACAATATCTCAAAAATATTTTTTGATACGTTATTTGGTGAGTCAGCGTGAGATATCGGGGAAAGTCACTGATCTACCTGCCTCGGTCTGCTGTCCGATGAAAAAGACCGGCCGGCAAAAAAACAAAATTCCGTATAAATTTGGTCTCGAGCCTCTTCCCGATTCTGAGGCTGGTCTGCAATGGCGGTAAACCTTAGTTTTTCCGAAAGGCTTGTAAAGACGAAATGATGTCGCGCTCAGTGTTTTCAAAAAGTATACTTTTTACGTGATTTGCAAAATTCGAAAAAAAACGATAATCGAAGATGGCAGAGATACAAGCTGTTCCACTAGGTGAATCATCATCAGTCATTTTAATTATAGTCTTATTATCTGGTGATAGAAAACGATATCATTGTGTTCGCGTCATTCTCAATCAGACTTGTATTTATTTTTGTAGTTGAGAATCAATTATAAGTCTTTTTTGCATCAAAATTTAATGATTCTGTCATACAGTGAACATGACGAGAAAGTTGCTTGTTTTATTTCATTATGTATGTCGTACTCATAATCAGCTAGGTAATTTTGAGTGGAAATGGTTATAGGTGTCTCAAAATTATCAAGCGGCAGTTCGTAAAGCCAAACCAACTTCTTCATGTTGCTAATTGTTTTGCCGTGTAGTCTGCTCTGATTTTAATCATTGTTTTACTACGTTGTCATTACTGCACTTATGTTAATCCTCTGGCTGAGCCCACAGAGTGTCAAGCTAATGTGATTACTGGCACTGCCAATTGCAGCCAAGTGGCCAACACACACTGCCCGTGATGCATGCACAGTGGCAGAAATTATGGAGGGCATGGGAGGTGGGCTCAAGCCCACAATTTTTGATGATATCTTTTGGCAAGTTAAATTTTTATCAATTATCTGATGGAGGCCCAAATTTTCTGACAAGAACTCTGATTGCACCCCCCCCCCCCTCCCCTGATACCCTCCACAATTTTTGCCACTGAGCAAGCTTCATGGGCATCATGGCCACTTGGCTGCAATTGGCAGTGCCGGTAATCACATTAACTTAACACTCTGTGGGTTCAGCCAGAGGCATTCCCAATAAAAGTATGAAAATATATTTATTATTATTTCTAGACCTTTGTGCCTAAACTGTCAAAAATTTGCTCCTCATTTAACAGACATTTAATAGCCATTTCTGCAGGGGCACAAAGCGGCCTTTAATATGAATGAAAACTTTGTTAAGAAATTTAAAAATTTTCATAATTTGCAAAAGAACATGTAGACACGGTCTATTTTAACATTGTACTTGAATAGGATACCCCCCTTAGTTCCTTAGACAATGTTGCTGTTTAATATTTAAGGGGTTAGAATGATCAGCTGGCTCCAGCTTGCCACTTACTGGTCTACATCATACTAACATTATCTTAAGATTTGTTAAACTTTAAATGATTCATTTCATATTAGCCATATCAGAAAAATATCAACTTCTTTGGTTTGAGTTTGAGTTTATTTCTCTTTTAGGTGCTGGCCAAGGTATATTCTCTCAATTTTTGAACCTTAACCATCTATTTTTCTCTTTGCAAGATGTTTTGGCATAGTTAATTTAACATTTAACATTATCACATAGTTAAGACTTCTTTCTTTTTTCATGGTTTTTTCAAAACTGTACAGGTATTACCTGTGTATTAACACATATTGCACATGTTTCTCCTTGAAAAAGACCCTATTAAGCCCCTACTTTTCAGCCAACTCTTACTAAATGAGATCAAAGAACAAACATAATCACTTGAACATACACTTACGTTCAAAAAGTATTGGGACGAATTCGATAAACGAATTATGGCGTTGCGTTGGATTCGGTTTTGCAACGGAAACTTTTTCAGATTTGGGCAGTCTTTCTACAAATAATCTAGGCCTACGTTTCCCCAAAATGGAATAAAAAGTTAAGGAAATGCTTCAACTTATGAAGCATAACCACGAAAACACAGGATTCTTGCGATTTTCCTGATTTTAACAACAAAATATGCAGAAGGGTTGTATGGCCTAACAATGGCAAAGTCGCATGACCTTCCAAAAATTTTAGAGCTGTCCAAACAAATACAACTTTTTAATTTCACGTTTGTATAACCAAAAAAACTCATAAAAGAAATTATAAAATCAAACTTTTTAGCTTCAAAAAAAGTTTACTTCATCGACGAAAATGCTACGATTTTATTAAATTATTGCATTTATTCAAGCTACTTTTAAAATTTCGTAACATTCAAGGAGAAGCCATTGTATTCGTCGGCGATGTTTAATTTTTGTTATGAGAGAGCATTTTCTTCCTATAAAGCTGGAAAATTGGTATTTTTTCATGATTTTTATGGCCATATTTTTGCTTATGTTCCAGTATTTAGCTTCTTTTTACACGACAACATAATTTCTAGTAAGGATTCAAACCTATCACTTCGCAGTTCCCTCAGTAAAGACCTTTCGTCCCACGGCGTCGTAAACTTCTTCGGCCTGCCACCCGTTGGTAAATTTTTTTCTGATCTTGTACGGAAAAACTTTTCACACATCAGAAAAACTGCACTCATTGAGCAGCCGACAATTGATGCAATTTAACGAAATCCATTTGCTTTATTTTAGTAGAAAGCAATTTGTAAGCGCTTCTCTTAACTCAGTTCCTGAATTTTCAGAGCTTCCATGTTTTCGTCTTGAGACCTATAGAAATTTTATGGTCGACGTTTTTTTAATTTTTTGCCATACATAAAAGGCTTCAAGATATCAACAACGTCGTGTGAAAATTTCATGGAAATAGCTGCCGCACTTTTTTAATGAGAAAGGTTTTAAAAAAGTCTTTCCGAATTTGTTGCATAAACTGTCTTCGAAGTTTCGAAGTGTGTCCCAATACTTTTTGAACGTAAGTGTACAAGCACATCAATGATTTTTCATTCATGCAGGAGGAGTAATTATCAATTAATTCAACCATGACTGCAAATGAAAATCTTAATTTGCAGCAATTTCACAATAATTTCCTCCTAAAAATATTACAATACTTTTGGTTCTGGTTACTTGTCTTCGCAATTTAATTTTTTTAACAACAAGTTAAATCAATAACAATCAAAATACATAACACTACTTCCAGAGGAAAATATTAGGTCAGTCAGGAATTTCACTCTACACCAAAATCTGCTTCAATTGGCAGAAGGCATTCTTACATTCCAGTTATTGACATATTATCTTTTGCATCCTACTTTGATAAATTCTTAAGCTGTTTTGCTTGTTATGATTTTGCAAAAGATGTTGGAAGGAGTTGCATACTTGTCACAATTGGAGGTAAAAACATTATGCTTGACTGTGGGATGCACATGGGATTCAATGATAGCGTGAGTAGCCCCATAAGTTCGTTTACTAGAAATTTACTGCTTACATGATATTCAGTAAGGAATTTTGCAATTCATATTTCCGCTACAAATTTGGCAGTATATGTATAAATTAGTTCTCTTTCACTTACCCTTTATCTCTGGGTCATTCTTTTGTATGAATAATAGTTGCACTACAGAGCATTTGCTCACTAGACTATCATATGTATTTTTCATTTTCTCAAAGTACTATCAAGTATCTTTTTCTTTCTGAACTCTAGAGAAAGTTTCCGGATTTCACATACATTGCAAAAACTGGGCCTTACACACAGTTTATTGATGCTGTTATTATCAGGTAGGCCAAATAGTGGATTTGACCTACTTTTTCTCATCACTTTTGTTGCTATAATCTTTGTTGTTTATTTAAAGTATATAGGAAATTTTCCTTTCTTGCATTATATAATAGATTAAGAAAATAAGATGGTACAAAACGTTTTCATGAACTGTATGTATAAAAACTTATTATGAGTATCACGCTGTGAAGATCAGTTACTAAAACCTGAACATTTTATCTACAGTTTAGGCTTTAACATTATGTTGGCTATTTTCTAGATAGTGCTTTTGTAAATAGAGTTGGTTTTCTATTTAAAGTGTAAAACAGTAATGGAAAGCAAAAGTAAATGATTGATTTCCTTTTAGGCAGTTTAGCTTTTAAAAAGTGCCGAAAACATTGATAAAAAAGGAGGTGAATCCTTTTAAAACTAAAAACCTGATCTGTTTCAGTCACTTTCATCTGGACCATTGTGGTGCACTTCCTTACTTCAGTGAAATGTGTAAATATGATGGACCAATCTACATGACACACCCAACCAAGGCCATTTGTCCCATTCTGTTGGTAAGTTGTTTTGCTCTCTGTGACTAGTGGCTTTTTTGATGGGTAAAACAAGTTGTTGTTCTTCATGTTCTTCAGGTAAGGGGGAACAAAATGAAGAATTTTTTCCAGGAACATCTTCTTTCTAACTTTCTCTTAAGAGCGCATAAGACAGGGTGAGAAACTCCAATGAGACACTTCTAGTTGTAGTAGAAGATTTAAAAAAAATTGCTTTATGATGCTGTTTAGAACTTGTTATTTACCCAGATGTTATTTAGATGATAACTCCACCTGCTCTGCAAGGGCTTCAACCTTTTCTTCATCAACTTTCTTCTTTTTCACATTTTTGTACAGAGAAATATGATAGTTCTTCTTGCTTCCTAGCAAGTCTTTAATTTTTTTATTAAACATTTATTATTAACAATTTACTTTTATGTGCTTATGTTTATGTGAAAAATGAATATTTCCTTGTAGGAAGATTTTAGAAAGATAAGTGTTGAACGAAAAGGAGAAACAAACTTTTTCACCTCACAGGTAAGTTTAACTAAAGTTTGTTGTGAGATGTGGTTTAGGAGTTATTCTTCCACAGTAAAATCATTGCAAAGGCCAAGTTCAAGTTTGAAATTTTATAAAAACCCTAAAATGATAAAATCTTCTGATCCCCAACTGAGCTGATCACCAACCTTTGTGCCTAGCAGAGTGATGAATAGTTTTATTTAAAACCTCATTTTGATCTGTAATAGAGTGCTTACAGATTTATGAACTTTTTGTTGACTATAAAGACTGAATTGGGTAACAAAACACCTCAGAAGGGAAAAACTTCTTCCTTCAATGAACTTTTTCTTAAAGTTCATTTTGATAGAGGTCATCAGTAGATGATTAAAAGGCCAATCAAACTGCAGCAGTATGTGATTGAAAGACCAAAGTTACAATATATATGGAACTGATATATTGATTACTTTTTAAAGATGATCAAAGATTGTATGAAGAAGGTCATTGCTGTCAATCTCCATCAGACTGTCCAGGTATATCCTGCATTATCTTCAATCTCTGTTTCATGGAGAGTTTTTTAATCACAAATTACCTTCTACTTTCTATTTGTTCAATTTTGTATCATTTAAGATAAGCTTTTTAAATATTTAGACATTTTTTAAACTTTATTCATAAAGATTTTGTCAGTGTGGCAATAGTGATAATTTGTATACCCATTTGTTAAGTTTATCCATATTATTTATGTCAAATTTGCTTGTATACAATAGATAAACTCATACCAAAGAAACAAAAGAAATTTCTCTAAAATCCTATTTCGTCTTTCTCAATTATTATACCTTTCTTATAGAGTTCCATATAAGTTTATCCTATGTGCTGTCTTGATTTCATGCCATGGTGAAAAAAGCTGTTATTTTGAAAATATTTGTTTCACTTGTAAAGTTTTACTCTTGCACCTACTTGCAATTGTCAGCTAGTGTTTCTCCAGATATTGTTGTACTCATCTGAATGGGACATATTTTAAGGCCAAGATTTTTTAGTAAAAGTGAAGGTAGACTTCATAAGATGAGCTTTTGTATTATATCTGATTTTCAATTGATTTGATATTGAATAAAAACAAGCTTAAAGCGCCTATTTAAATGCGAAGCCCTTTGTAAAAAAAATCTTATCACTTTTCCTAAAAGTTGAGAAGACCTGGCGAAAATTGTTTGATTGCAAAATGTTTTCGTCGATCTTTGAAAGCTGCTTTCAGCACAGAAAGATTTCTTGACAATATTTATTCGAGTTTCATATATATATATATTGTTATTGGTTTAGGTAGATGACGATTTGGAAATAAAGGCATACTACGCTGGCCATGTCTTGGGTGCATCGATGTTCCAAGTTAAAGTGGGACAACAGTCATTCGTTTATACGGTTTGTTGCTTGTCTTTTGTACATCTCATTGTTTTTTAGTTTGCCAAGCATAGTTATTTTCATACACTTAATTGAACCGAATGCAAACTGTTTTCTAATTTGCTAATGGCACACAAGATGCTCAGTAAATACTTTGCTTGCAATAATCAACTATTTTCTAGCGAATCATCAAACAATTATTCACGATTGATTGTTAATAACGTCTTTCTTGCTCATCATTTGCCATTGCCCTTAGATTGCCATTTTCCATATTGGCGTTGGATCTTATATGATACTTCATAAGAGCAGTGGTGAATCTAGCTTTGAAAATCTTGGGGGGGGGGGGCTATTCGGGGGCTAAACTTTCAGTTATAGGGGCCAACGCTAGCCATTACTTTGCGAACTAGTAGAATGTAACAGTGGCATGGTGGCTCAAAATTAGCTACAAGGCACCGATTTTTAGCACCCCCTAGATAAGCATGTCCTTGGTACAGCTCTAAGAAGGCAGTTATCATTATGCCAAATAGTTTTATTAGTGGTGTAAGGAGCAGCTGTGTTCCCTAGGAAAAATAACAAAGAAAAATTGTTGCTATTTGCGGGACCCTTTGCTATTAAACTGAAGGTGACTTTGGGCCGTTACTCCACTGAGTTTTATCTATTCAACAATAATGCATCATGAACCTTAGAATTTCAACAAAAGAAATGTACTTCTAAAAATATGGCTAATAGCTTTGTGAGGTTGATTGTTAAAATTTTCCCATAGTTGTTATGTTATATATCCGACCTCCATGAGATCATTCTGATAAACAAAATTTCAAATAATAAAATTTCGATAAGCAATAGTAGATTATCAAGGTATACTTGGATGGTATTGGTATTTCTCTGCGCTTGGTTCCAGAGCGAAAAGGGTTTTCGATGGGATGCGGAGAATCTTGGTTTGGGCTTGCCCTGAGCACGCCACCCCAAGAAGGTGTATCTTCGTGACAATATATAACCCATATAGAATTTTAACGATTTTCAAGAAAGATTTTTTCTTGGTACCTAAAGGAAGGAGCCAAAATTTCATTAATTTTCACCTCGGTTACAAACTAAAACACTAATCAGGGCCCCTAGCTTGTTAAATAAATGTAATAAAAGATCGCGTGAGCAAAATAAAGAAAACAACTCAAACAAAGTCAAAAACGATTGAACAGCTTTCGAGAAAAACATTGAATTTTCAATAAAGAATTTTGAAAAAAACTAGGGAGGGGCCAAACAAGGGGCAAAGAAAATCCCCCTCCCCCTTCGTAGAAACGCCACTGCATAAGAGAAAAAACTCTGCTTCTGCCCTCGTACTCTTAGAGTTTATTAAAATGCCTTTTCACTCAAAGGCTTCTAACATTCACAACTCTATCTTTTTTGCAGGGAGACTACAACATGACGCCTGACAGGCATCTGGGGTTAGTTTTACATCGGCTCAAAAGATCTCAAACTTTTTTTTACATTTTACTTGATACATTTATGTTTCATTTTTTCAGTGTTTTGCTTTTTTGTAGCGGGTAAAGTAAATAGAGAATGTTTTTAAACGGAACTGAACATGTAAATACTTCCCAATGGCTACGACTTTAAACACAGAGCGATTTATTCATCCTTTTATCATGTTTTGTCTGTATCTCTCTGTTGGTAAGCTCTTCCAACATAAATTTGTTACTTCCGAGCTTTTTAAAAAGTATACCAAATTTTTCGAAATTTCAAAGATTTGAAAAAGGTTCACGATTGCAAGTTAGGTAGTACAAAAGTCACCTTAGGTTCCATGTTTGAAACCATCGTTGTTACTTTCAACTATGCGTTAAATCACCTTTCTAATTAAAATTCTATTATTGTCCCAAGCGTTAAATAGGGAATACACCGTCCGGAGTATGAAAAAGGTTTATAGGGATATTATGAGGTAATGGACCAGATTTCTGTTAAAGGAGAGTTCTTAAAGTAGATTCATATGCCATAGTCATATGAACGTTTGGCCAATTGGATGAAATATAGAAATAACACAATGCTTTCTATTTAGGGCTGCCTGGATTGATAAGTGTAGACCGGATTTGCTGATAACTGAATCAACATACGCAACTACCATCAGAGATTCGAAAAGGTAGAGCTTTTGTTGTAGCTTAAGTGAATAAACGAAAATTATGAATAGCAGTCTTCGTATTGTTTTAGCTGTTAGTGTCAGCACGTCAGATTTCATTCTAATAATACTCTTTATTGATTTACATGTCCTAAACGGTTTTATTGATGATTCTTGTCAAATAAAATTCGATTTTGTTTATTCTTTAGAAAAGCCAGTTATATTGTATTACTTATGATTTTTTTGCTTCTATTCAATTGATTTACTTGCTTCTATTGATGTAAATAGTTTCCTTTTTCTCTGTATGCTTCGCTTGAAGCTCGATCTTGGATACTTAGCCAAGCAGAAGAAAATACGCGCTAGGGACCAATTCCTCTCCCTGCTATTTGCGCACTATGATCATGCACATTTTTTCACAGGTGTCGTGAAATGGATTTTTTGAAAAAAGTTCATGAAACTGTAGAAAAGGGAGGAAAGGTAGTTAATCTTAGAATTTCTTAAGAAAAAAACATCTCATCAATGCTTCTATTTTTAAGAAGTCATCCAGATGACGTTTTCAAGTTACAGTATACTCTCGTTAAGTGGGACACATGGACCGAGCAAAAGTGTACTTGCTTAGCGGGCGTCCTACTTATCCGAATCTCCTCTTAAGTAGGATTTTCTTCAAAAGGCTAAATTTGTTCCCGTTATCGAAATTTTTTTTAAAAACTTACAGGGTCTCATTAAATCATAAACAAGAAACGGTGATAATTGTGTTTAAAACTTTTCTATATTTCCTTTAACAACATACGACTTTAAATCTTTCATCGAGCAGAGAAAAAGTCAAGTCACTTTTGTTCGCTTACTGTTTGCAATTGCTTCAGTTTCCACAATTCTAGAAACCTTGATCGTAAGCGCTTTCAGTTCAGTAGTATCGATCATCATGGAGTAGTTGGTTCATCAAGGTATCAATGGCATCGAGTAATTGAGATGTAGTTGGTTTCTCTTAAGCATGAGCTGCATCTTGATCATCGTCTTCCTCTTCTCGAATTTCCTCGACATCCTTTCTAAGAATATCCTACAAGATTTGTTCATCAGACAACAAAGCTTGAGTTACAGAAAGTGTGTCATCGAAAGAGGCGACATCTTCAGCAGACAAATCTTTGACATTTTCATCCATTCTACTCAGTTGACGGAGACTATCTTTCATTGCATGGAATGGATCGTCGGATGCTTACGTGTTGTCATCAATCTCGGTAAAGCCTGCTTTCTTGAAACAGTTTTGAACGGTTTTCGCTGTAACCAAGATGACATCAGCATCTTCATTGCATCCAACAGAGAAATTTGAGGGAGCTCCTTTTTGTTATCGACTGCAGTTATTATTTGGATCACTTTCACTCTGTACTTTCCTTTTAAGGAACGGATCACTCCTTGGTCCATCGGCTGAAGGGTGGAGGTGTTGTTAAGAGGAAGGAAAAAGATCAAATGCTTTTAACCCCCGATTTCTGGATGAGCTGTACAGTTGTCAATGATGACGGCGATGTTCCGATTATCCTTCTCCTTTTTTTCGTCAAGCTCCCGACCCATTCTTCAATTAAAATGTTGCGTCCATCCAGCTCTTCTTTTGGCCACGATAACGACATGGCTTTACTAGCTATTGGTAAAGGTGGATTTCCTCTTCACGGTATGGACGGAAAACGGAAAACGGTATACGGTAGAAGTATGCGCAGAAGATATTTTGACCTTCAAGAACGGTACGCTTACCGTACCGTTTTCTTTTTTTAAAAGTTGAAATCAAGGCAACTTTTTACGGAATTCGTACCGTTTGACCTCTCAACCAATCATGGTCAAGGCATTGCGTCATAACTTCAGCAACAAGCTGTGCTTCGAACTGAGTCACAGTCATGCTGAAATACTTGAAATAGTATAACCTATCATCGGTGGAAGCAGGCAGAGTTGTAGAGCCCACCTTGCAAATGCTAATAATGAACCCTTTTCTACTTTCTGCTATCATTTTTGAGAAGTTTTTCGAGAAACCCCCTCTTGTATTTTTCATAGCACCACTTGTAATTTCAAAGTTCCCTGGGTGGGACTTCCCTTTTTCCCTTTTTTCTTGAAACGTGTTTCACCCATATGCCTTTCTCGTATTTCCTTCTCTTTTAACTTTTCAATCTTCTTTCAAAAGAAAAAGCATCATAAAGTTGTCAAGCATAAACATGTCTTCTTCCCCCTTCCTCGGGTATGTTTCATTTTACGAAATGGAAATGGAATGGAAGCCAAGTGGAAATTGATGGGCGGAAACCTTCCGAACCGTTTACCGTTGTCCGCTTTCCGTCCATACCGTGAAGTGGAAATCTACCTCAATAAGCTTCATCGAGGTGTTCGTACGTGGATGCTCTAAATCGATGCTCTAGATCGATGCTCTAGATCGATGCTCTAAATCGATGCTTCTTTTTTGTTGACAAATTCGAATCAACAGCTTCATAGATTTGTTACTTATTTTTTATCCAATTTGAAACGGCCTGTTTTGGTATTCCATGTTTACGAGCAACAGATGAAAGACTTTTGCCTTTGTCAATGTGTTTAAGCATGTTATACTTTTCCGTTATCGGGGTCGATGCACACTTCCTTTTTTGGCCCAGCTGAGACGCCTTGACCACACACGTGAAAAGACCTCGACGAATATTTGCAATGTCTTCCGTCTCGATGAAAAATATGAAGTCATTGCATAGAATGTCCCACTTAAAAGAGTTTTTGCTTCAAGGAACCAGGAAAAAGGGTACTACTTAGTGGGCGTCCTACTTTTCAGGGGTACCAATTAAGCAAAGTTTTTATGCTTGAGAAGAGTAAGCAAGTTCAAAGGACCGGAAAAATCTGTACTACATAGCGGGCGTCCTACTTATCCGAGGTCCCACTTAACGAGAGTATACTGTAGCTTCATTCCAACTTGGTCAGTGAGCATACATACTAACTAAAGCTCCCTATGTGTAGTGCATGAAAATCAAAAACCTTGCCAGGGATGTCTATTATCATGTTTGCCATCCTTAAGTTAAAGTTAGATGTCCAAAAAACTGCATCTTATATGAAGGTACTTAATGTTGCCAGAAACAATTGTTTTGAGCATGATTTGAAATGCATGCATTGGTAGCCACCATTTGATATTTTTAGCGGCTAGATAAGCACATTGTTGCTTCATAACATCATATATAAAGTAATTGTTCGCCAAAACGTATTGTAACGACAATTTGAATATCGTCGGGCAGGCAAGGTCGTCTTTTCATTTAGGTGTTTTTGAATCTGTTTACATCAAAACAATGTGTAGACAGCCGGTCTTTAACTAGGTAAGAGAATAGCGGCTGCTATTGTTAAAAAAGAGCCAATTCCAATGTGCTATTCTTCCTCCCACGTTACTTTCGATCCACACTTGAAATGCATTTTCTGCTTACCTTTGGACATTTTCCGAAGTTTATACTCTGATGAGTGTCGGAAAAAAAGTACTTTAGTATGACATGTTTCCACTCTTCTGTTCTGTATTCAAATAAAGTAATTATGCTGCTCAGATTTCTGCTTGCTTTTTTAAAATATGATTTAAGTAAATTCCCTAACGTCGTTTTGCACCTCTCGTTTTCTGTTGCATTAATAAGCTGGTTGAATGTACCACTGGTGAAGTGCTCTGTTCTCTGTTCAGCTTATTTATTTGTTATGAGTAGCTCGAATGTGTTAATGGGCTCATTTTACAGTCAGTAACAGTATCTGGTAAAACCAATCTGTTTAAAATGTCTTTTCTTTCCCCGTTCACAAGTGATAGCTACTTTTCCTTTTAAAAGGTGCTAATTCCAGTGTTTGCTCTTGGGAGAGCACAAGAGCTTTGCATCCTTCTTGAAACCTTTTGGTACGTTAAAATTTCTTATAGCCAAATCTTTTTGTATATGCAGAATGCTTGGTCTGCTTCTAATGGATAGTACCTAAACCATGTTGGAGCTATGTTGTCTGTTTTAGCACATCGTGAACATTTTGATAATCCTTGCCTTTGTTGTTACAATCAAAACCAATCACAATTGTCACAATTATATTATCACAATTGCCACAACATCTTTGATCTTCTAATGACAATTTTAAACGCCATCGTGTATATATATGAAATTAAAGCTTGTTGATCTCCTGAAACAACCAGGGACCGCATGAATCTGAAGGCTCCTATTTACTTCTCAACTGGACTTACAGAAAAGGTAATTTGTTCATTTATGCCATACTTGTGGTTATTCAAATTGTCGTGAACGAAATTCTCTCAACACATATACACACCAGGATATTTTTAGGGAATCCCCTCACGAGTTATACTCGCAAAACTGCATTTTCCTCAAGTGATCCTGACAAACATGCCTCGTTTTGTTTTCCCTCCTCTCTCAAAATCTAAAATGTATTTTGTTTCGGAATCGACCAGGCTAACCACTACTACAAGCTTTTCATTACGTGGACCAATCAAAAGATCAGAAGTACTTTTGTTCAAAGAAACATGTTTGAATTCAAGCACATCAAGGTATGCAGAGCAGTAATATTTTTTCAATCCCGTTTCAAGCCCTTATTTGTACTCACTGCTTCTTAGAAATTTGTAACTCTTTGTTTTATCACGACAGGAAAAATATCAGGAGCTTCATTTCTATCAATTCATTGTTTCATTTCGAACGGTTTATTTCTAGCTTTTTTATTTAATACCTTGATTTTTCTTTTTACGTTGAAAGCTGATTGTTTGATATTTCATTTTTATTTTACTTTTAAGGGAGATGAGAGCACAATTTTCTTCTACTGCTTCTATTAGTTTCTCATTTATCCTCTCCTTTTGATCACATATCACCATCATAGCGTTGTAATATTGTCCTTCTGATTCTATTTCTTTGATTTCTGTCCTTTGTTTCTTCTGCTTTTCTCATTCTTGATTTGTTCATTTTGCAGCCATTTGATCGGTCGTACATAGAAAACCCTGGGCCGATGGTTGTTTTTGCGACCCCTGGAATGTTACATGCTGGACTTTCGTTGCAAGTTTTTAAGAAATGGGCTCCCGATGAGAACAACACTGTAAGTGTGCATTAATCACCTCATTGTTCATCGCATTCTATCTCTGCAATGTTTAGTCTCCTATAATCTTAAGTTTTAAGTAGATAGAATAGACATCAAATATCTATCGCAGCAATTTTGAAGTCGCCAGTAGAAAGATTGCTCACGCAGGAGTCTTGTATTTCAGCCATAAAAGACCATTTTATGCTTTTTTTCTTTACAAAAGCAATAACATGATTTTATAACTTAACTTGTACATTTAAATTTAGTTTTGTTTCATGCCCATTTAAGGCATCTGTACCAATGTTTGCATCTGTGTAAGTTTTGGCTATATCTTTGCCTATTTAAGTATCTTCTTGCATCCTGTCTGGTTATACACAAAAATAGTTTACAATTTTAACCGAAAAAGCATGCAATGCAAAGAAAAAATTGTTCACCAATTACTCGTCATAATCATTGTTATCACGAGTTTCTGATAGTTTATTTCCTCATCAGGTGATCATGCCAGGTTATTGCGTTGCTGGTACTGTTGGTCATAAAATTCTCTCGGGACAGAGAAAGATCGAACTGGATAAAAAAACCACTGTAGGTTTCTCTACTTCATCTTGTATCTCTACAAAAGAGAGGAAAATCTAAATTATATCTTAGATGCATGCTATGTCTTGCCTAATCGATGGCTACTTTTTTATATGAATACTATAGAGTTTTTCCAGCCTTGATGTTCTTAGGAAATTTTCGTTTTGAGCCTCGATATATCCTTAAAGTATTCTGACTTCTTTCAAATCTGATATTTTTTCGGGAGAATGTCGTTCATCCTCGTATAAAAACCTCACTTTTATGTTTAACTTTTTAAGTGAAAATCGTCAGGAAATGGGTTCGATGGCTTCCTTTTAAAACTTTCCACGACGTGGCGATGTTTGAAGCAAAGTTTTATTTCACATAATGTATAACGTTTTCATATAAGATATCCTGGTACAAATCTTTTCTGTAGACCAAGTTGTTTTTTTATGAATCCGATTTTCAGATCGTTTTTCTAGCCAAGGGGCTTCAAATTAAAAATCTAAATGATATCCAGCGTTTACTATTACACATAATTTCCTCATGACGAACTCCTGTCCATTTTTTAAGTTATCTGAACGGTTGTGTGAAAGAATTTATTATTAAGCGTCCTACTATTTTAGCTTTCTGTTTCTATTTTCTTTAAACCACTTTCTCGCTAGCTAATTGGACCTGCAGAGAAAAGCCAGTTTTCTTTTCTACTTAAGGTCACCAATGTCTTCATTTGTGATAAACAAAAAATTGACCTTACTTTGGCTTATTATGAAATTCATAACAACTTCACATTGATTATGGTTTTAAGTATTATTTAAAACGTCATCTAGTTTTCATCATTTTCGATATCGATTCACCAGTTCCTGTTTTTATTACATCTTTTACTGCTACATTCGTTTTCTATCATTTTGCAGACCTCTCTTGTTTGTACACATTCGTTAATCCTTGTCTGGATGCATCTTTTTTATTTTGCTTTCTTGTCTGCATTTTATATTTTATCCCTACACCATGCATCGAGATATTGTCATACCATTGGTCATCTTTTCTTCTTTTTTAGATTGACGTTAAATTGTCTGTGCAGCATCTTTCCTTTAGGTGAGATGTTTACGTCATGTGGTTCATGCATGCTGTTGTTCAAATACCTATGAAATTATGTCATCATGCCTTGTTGTATAGATTATAAAAGGAAGGCACAAATTTCTGATTTTTCTTCGTTGATGGGGTGACTTGGTCTACTTGATATTTCATCCATCACTCTTTTGGGTTTTGCCCTAATTAACTAGGTCTTGCGAAGAGCTTTACGCAACATTACTTTTCATTTTTTCACGAGCAGGACATCCCTTTTGGTTTGAAACCAAGAAAATATTATTCGGATTGATTTTTTCTTACACACTTCTAGATCAGCGGTTATCAAAATCTTCATTATTTTTCACCATCTATTCTAGTTTTACCCTTCTAGTAAGCCTGTTTTTCTCGCCCCTGATGTTTCTTTTTGGAATATTTCGAATTTTGAGATTTGAACAATATTTCCCTTGAGGGGTGATACAAATATGTTCACGCAGGCATAAAAGGGGTATTTCAAGCTAAGAAACTGCTTAAGGTATTCTATTGTGATGACTTTTCACACTGCTGTACGAATTTGGGTGTTAGTTTGACGTCTATATTAGAACCGTAGAGATGTTCTTCGTATAAAGGTTGCTTCTGCCTACATATTTGTATTCAGATCTATATTGTTGTCTTTCCCTGCATCTTTTTCTGATTTCTACACAGGCCAATCTCTTTCTACTCTCTTTCTGCCATATTGCGATTCCCAATAATACATTATGTTGGTTGGTAGCTCTTGATAACTAGATTTTCATAAAGCCCACCATTGATCAGCTTCTCATCTTAGGCACGTTGGCCCTTCTCCCCCATTCCTGCATTAAGTACATCATGGATTCACACATTGTCTTTTTATCAGGGTTGTAACTAGGCAGGTATGCTAGCGTATACAGATTTGTGTTTATAATGTAGCCAGAACTTGAGATGGAGAGCTGTTTTAAACATTCATGTGTACCAACCGAAATACAATCTTCCCAATTTTTTTATTTGCCTTAGAGCCACAAGCAAAACTGATCCTACAATTTTTCATTTAATTTTAGCGCCCACGCAGACGCATCTGGCATAATGCAACTCATAAGACAGGTATGTTGCTCAATTGTGGTCAGAAATGCCAGAAGAGAGCCGTTGTTAGCCCCAATCCTCTGTCTGGTTTTTTGAATTGGTTTTTGTTGCGACAAGGGTGATGTGACATGGCTTTTCTGTTGCCACTCCTGTGGCTTTACATCATCCCATTTTGTATTTACTTTGAAAGAAGTAGTTTGCAATCAAAGTAAAGTGTAGCTGAACCGTGTTGATAAAAACTATTCTGGGCTATCACCTCAGATATTCATGAAAGCATTAACTAAATTTTCATGCTTTAGATTTCAGCAGAGTGTTTAAAAGAGGATTTGATAATTGCTTGTTCTGTTTGCCTTTCTTTTGCATCCATGCTACCAACTTGCTCGTTCGTCTTCAGAGACCGATATGTTATTAAGCGTTAAAATTATGAGAAAACATTATATTTAATATTTCATGGATTTAATGTGAAAAACACATCTGCGATTTTTCCAAATTTCGCTGCTAACTTTAATGTATCTTTCGTTAATTCAAAAGCAATTTTAAGCAGAACCTCTTCCTTTCCTGCAAATTATTGCAACTGCTTATCCTGCCTCAATATTTACTATGGTTTATTGCAGTGCGAGCCTGCTAATGTAATGTTAGTTCACGGTGAAGCAAGCAAGATGGAGTTCCTAAAACAAAAAATCCAACAAGAGTTCAGTAGGTTTCGTTTCTATTCAGCCTTTTAAAAGTAAATTACATCTCCTTTAGATAATGCTACTTTGGCAAATGGTAAAAAAATTCATTTATATTCTGAAAGATGTATAAAACATATTGGAAGAGTACGCACGCAGCATTCCAAATCTATTTCAACTGTTCTCTCTTCTTATGTTAACAATGCGCTGTCACGAATGAGTATCCTTCTTCCATCAAAAGAGAGATTTATAGTGGAGCGGAATACGCTTACAATGCCTAAATCATGATAAATTTAGAATTTAGAATGATGGAAAGCCATTAAATGCAAATTTGTTTTCATTGTTAATTATTTCAATATAATTGTTTGAAAATTAATGTGGGATAATGGTGTTTTACGTTTTTTTTCAAGGGCAATATCGTTTCTTTAAGCCTGGTTTTCATATATCGTAATTCGTCGGCGATGATCCCCGACGCAGCTTCCCGATGGTCTATGACAGTCTGCAATGGTTTATGACATATAAAAACCGGGTCATCGGGAACCATCGGCGATCATCCCCGATCATCGCAAAAGTCAAAATAATTTGACTTTCCCGACACTTCTCGATGAACAATAGCAAAGAGAACAATAGATCAGGAATGTTCTGTCAAAATGTCAAAAGTGAATTCATTTGAACTGAAGGGAGGGTAACTGTTTCGCGGAAAAACTGGAATGCTTTTGATAGTACAGGGAACATTAAGGGGGCTATAATTCCTAGTTTGATTCCTAGTCTTAAGTTTGAGTTTCATCATTTTTTTAAGGTGAATCAAGGTGAATCTTAAGCTATGTCATGATCATTACATAATCCACTAAACAGAAATTTTGCCAAGAAAATTTATACTGGAATTTGCCTTTCCTTTTTTATCTTCATTGTAACAATGACTTCTTCTGGAGCAATATTTTTCTGACGGGTGCGCGGGGAAAGTTTCTTACTTTGTTGTAATGAATTTTCATTTGCAAATATATCCCGAAATTATCAATGTGTTGCTCATAAACGTCAATGTGTTGATCATAGATCGATGATAGTATCAAAATTTGACTATTGGCCTTTATCAGCAGCCATATTCCTAAACTTGCATCAAAATTATAGTTTTGGCGCTTCAATATTGTTTATAGCATCGGGAATCGTCCCCGACCATCAGGGATGCTGTGCATCGGGGATCATCGCCGACAGGTTACGATATATGAAAACCAGGCTTTAACATCCAAGCAGCCCTTCTTATATTGGCTTTTGTCAATGGTCTGACCCAAGAAAGGGCTCGCTCCTACTGATTAATCGGCATTTCTATGTTCAAACCCTGCACTCAATGAATTCTCTTTCGGGAATTTAAAAAGGCATTACTCTTTCATTTTAGACATTGAATGCTACATGCCCGCAAACGGCGAAACAGCTTCCATTCCTGTGGAAACGAAGATAAACATCGAAGTTTCAAAATCATTGCTTGCAAAGAGAAAGATGGCGGATTCAGAAGGTTACCTTAAAATGTCGGACTTCTTTTGATGCCATTTACATCGGTGCTATTATTGTTCATTTTAATGTTGGGTTTGATTGCATTTAAGGAATGTAGATCTCTTCTTGTGTAATGTTATTCTTTAAAACGCAGAGTTTTTTTATTTTCCTCTGTTTAACGATAAAGAATCAAACAAGTTCAAAGGCAATCGATAGATACTTAAATGGCTGAAGTCATCTGCCAATCAATATCAGCCAGTGACAAGCGTGTGAGTGTTATCATGCTCACTGATTTGCCCATTGGTGTTGACAGAAGGTTTTGGCGGGCCTCTTTATTATCTTTCGATCGCCTTTAAACGATAGCGATTATTTTACTTGCAAGACTCACGGTCCCTATGCTCCACGGTCGTTTATCTCTCGGGAAGCCCCACGGTTGACACTCCCCACAACCACTATCTTGCCTTAATGGGTTGGCATTGCGCATTTTTTGTGTGCAAACCAATTTGCCCTATTGGTGTTTGGCATTTCTTAGCTAAGTCTGTTAAGGGGTTGTCGATGAAAATTCTAATTCACGAAGCATGATTTGACGATTTTTTCAGAGCACCAGTCGAAGAGGAAAAACTTGGTAAAGAGGAATACGGAAGCAGACCTTAGTGGCATTCTCGTTATGAGAGAAGGGGTAACATTTGAACATTTTTGTTTATTGAAGTAAAATCTTTGACGCGCCAAAGGCAGTCACCCAGTTGGACTTTTTGTAACTTTGTATGATTTTTGAAGTTAGAGTTCTGAGAATTGGATCAACTATTTCACTCTTTCATTTGGTGAGTGCATTAAGCTTTCAGTTCACTAAAATCAGCACTTAGAATATGTTTGCCTTGGCAAGTTTTTAAGCTACTGGTTTCTTCCCGACATAATTGATTCCTTTTCTCTGTTACAGAGCTTGCAATTGGTTGAGACAGAGAAAGTAATGAAAGAATTTGCTTTAAAAGAGCATCAGCTGAGGTTTACGTCAACAGTTTCGTTAGATTCTTGCGAAAATCCTGAAGCTTTTTTCAGCAAAATGAGAAAAGACTTGGAAGAGTAAGTTCAGCCCACTCAATATGTTATTGATTCTTACGTCCATGTTGCTTTTACATCCTTGCGGGTTTAAGGATTCTTTTAGAGTTACCAGGCTGTTATGCCATTCATGAACCATAGAGTAATTGTAGATATTTTAGCTGCCCATAAAATTTACTTTTACGCTTGTCTCTAAAGATGGGTTCTCTCGGCTTTAGGTATCAACATTACCCTATTTCCTTTCTAACCTGCTTTCTCACGAATTGATTGGTTTTTTAATTAGGAATTTCAATGAATGCAGTATTGACAAGCTAGGATCACATTCCCTGGCTTTAGACTCAGTTCTTATCAAGGTAAGTCTATTTTATATCGAATCTAGACTCCGTTTTATCGTGGATTCAAAGAGTTTTCTGACACTTTTGTCTGCCGATGCTTGCCGCTGTTAGCAGCTTTTTCGCGGCTCTTGTAACTAATTTCTTACAGCTAATAAATTTCAGCATTCATAAATGTTTTAAAATAGACGTACAAAACAGTGTTGAAGGTGCATTTACGTGTTTTGCGGATGGGTTAACTGCAAAATTAAATCTAAAAACCTCAAGAAAACCCAGTAAATCTGACGAGTATTGTCGCACATAGAATGAAGCTGCTTAGAAAAATGAATTTTTGGAATTTTTACAAATACATAGGAAAATTGGCTGTTTTTTGTGCTTGCTCGTTTTCTAATTTCATCTGACCAATAAAATTTTACCTAGTTCCTGTTATCGAAGAGCTCCAAAGACAGAAGCAGTATACTTGTATCATGGCAGTTTCAGGTAGCTTTTTCAATTTCTGTTCATATACAAAATTAAATTTGCATGACCGCTTTAACATAATCATAAGAAAATAACACTAAATGCACTGTTTAAACGGTCGGTACTTTATTAATTAAATCCGACAATTTCACGGAGTTTCTCCAACTTCAATTTGCTAATCTATCGCCACGATTTTGTTACTTTTGCTTGTACGAAAGAGTTCTTTAAATTCTTGAAACATCTCAACAATGGTGTTTTCATTAAAGCAACTGCGTGATTTTATAGCTGACAGTTGAAGTTAAACTTTTTACATTATCCCTAAAACCTACTTAGTTTTATTTGCAATGAAACTTAATTGTGGTATTTTCTTCAGGATGAAGATCTTGGGAGCAAAGTACTGAATTTTCTCAGATCTCAGGCTCAAGAATTTGGATGAACTGCAAAAAGATCTTGGGCATATGAACTTGCGGAAGAGGTTTGCTCCATCGGCAACCCGTAAAATTCGAGTTGATGCAATGAAATGCTTGCGCCTAAAAATATCTGCAGAATACAATCCATATGAGAGCTTTATTGCTGACTCCGTTTGAGAGTGGTGCAATGCTGACTCAATTGAAGATGTTTTAGACAGTTTTTTGACGCATTTTCACACATCAATCGACTGCCATTCTCTTACATCTTTGAAGTATATATCTTTTCAGAGAGCATATATTCGAGATGACAGATAGTAAGCATATTGTTACCGTAACACTTTCAATGGAAATCGATTGCTGCATCAATACTTTGGAGTTCTTGGTGTTTAAGAATACATTAGGCAATTGTAAGAATACCTATAATATACCTCTATTAGATGAAATATTAGAATTTTGATGATTATATCCATAGAGGGTATTGAATACAATCTCGAACAATTCCAAAAGTTATTTTTTCCCAAAGAGCTTTTGAAGAAAAAATTCCAAATAAACAGCCACTGAATTACCTTCTCACTTTAATTTATGAAAAGTTTTGGCATGAAGTTGGCCTCAATTTCAGCCATTTTATTTTGCAACTAGGTCTTCAAGAATATATTATAATCAGGTTACTCTATTTTCCAGATAATGTATATTACGACCAACAAAAGCGCAAGAAAGGAATGTAATTCACTAGTAAAAGCTCTTTGATAAAGTTTGTATCAAACGTACGAATCTTGTATCTTTGAGAGGTTCTGTCACAGCAAAAAATGATGATGGAGCTTGAAGCCTTTTGCTTGGCTTGTCAATAATAGGAGACAGTCCTTTCGACTGTAAGTTTGTTTTAGTGGCCATGTAGGATCCAGATGTGTTATTTACTCTACGAATGCTGCGTATTTTTGCTTGAGCTTGAATTTGACTTATTTGTGTTCGTCTCTGTAATGCATCTTTTTCGTGTTTCTTCATCATTTCCAAGGTGTTTGCAAAATTCTCTCCAATTGATGGCAAAACTGTGTATTGTTGGAATTGTCGTCCACGATGTTTGTCCATTGCAGTAGCCATAGGTTTGCGTATGATCAGGGCTTGAGTAACTGTGTTTGCAGAATTGCAGGGAATAGTATCTCCCTTTAAAGCAGCTACCACTCGCCCCGATGAGCCTTTCATATGAGGGGCATCAAGGCTGTTGTCAATATGAAGTTCACTAGTTGGATTTCTGTATTCATTTCGCAATATGCTAGAGCATTTATTGTCTTTTGATAAAAGCACATTCAATTGCTGTTCTTTGCCTTGTTCGACCGGCCTTTCATTGCACAAATTACGCTTTGTCGAATTATATTCTGCTCGCTGTTCGTTGCTTGCTTCCACTGAGCTTTCAATCGGACTTGCAGATAACAAGCGCCTCTTTTTATTCCTGACATATTTCGGATGCTCTAACTCTCTTGGCATATAGTTGATTGTTTTCAAATTCTCCAAGGATTGGTTTTTTCTTGACAGTTGAGGTCTCGATGTAACGGCAGCTGCATGTGAGTCAGATATCTTGACAGCACAGCCCCTATTTAACACTTCCCTTGATAAAGTTCTTTCAACTCGTTTCTTTTGTTCCGCCATGTCTTTACTTACGTGATTAAGTAAGGAGGGGGGTGGAGGTTTTAGATCCACTTTTCACTCAACCTTTTTTGACTTTTGATAAGTTGCTGTTAGTTCTCAATGAAGACTTATTTTTCATTATTTGTGTTCTCCAGAGAGCTGATCCTGTTTTCTAACGATTGGTGACAATATTTAAAAAATATATACTGATACCTGTACAGCAGCCTCCCTGTACGCCTGTCTCTCAAGCTCCTTGATGTATGGAGTTACAATTCTTTACTGGCGATGGAAAAAATTTTCAATGCGAATTTTCTAGAGCTTCTTGCGTTCGCGTTGCATTTGATCGCACAATAGGCATAAATCAACATGTCCAGTTAAAGATAAGATGGTATTATTTCTTACACTTGCCTCTCTGGAAACGCCAGTTATCACACAACGAGAAAGCTGCTTTTCACTATCTCAGCAATTATTTTAGTTCTCTTGTGGTATATTTCTATACAACCGCATACTCTACTATGTTTACAACTGTGAAGTGCTTTCTCAAATAATTTCGGTTGTTTAACGTGATGTGAAGACTCATAGCAACTGCGTGATTCTTTCTTAATCAGCAGAATCCTTTCTCCCATTCGAATGGCACAATGCTTTTCACAATTGACTCAAAATCGTCATTATTCGGTCTCTGTTTCTTCATCGAGCACACCATTCAATCATAAATCGCTTTCAATTTTCTTATTCTGTCTATTTTCAGTCATTCCTTGCGAGGGCAAACAATATCATTGGGTTTGGAAAGCTCGATATGAAAGCGCTAAGGATCTCGTATTGAAACGGTAGGGCCAATAGTTTCGAGTAGCCAACTCGCCCCTTGTGGCGTACTAAACCCGAATCTTCAAAACTTTTAATCCGCTTTACATAACGATACAGCAGTTATAGGCTTTTCTGCAATATAATGTGTTTTGTTCAAGCGATTCTTTATTAATATTTTTGCCACAAGCTTCGAGAAACTTACCAGTCTGGTTTCAATCTAACGGGGTCATTTCCAGAAATAATCATCTACTATATGTTTTCTAAAAATTGCATTTCGTCAAAAACAGTGCAGATCAGAAATTCTGTGTCTACATTTTCAGTCGCGTTTGTATTTTCTGTCGCGTTCGCGTTTTCGGTCTCGAGTTTTTGTTTTTAGTCATGTGTTTGCGATTTTTTAGTCTTTCCCGAAGTCTATTTTTTGTTAAATCCGTAAGACATTCGTACGACTGCGAGGGCATATCTAAACTGCGGTCCTCCGTAGTAACATATGCCCTCGCGAATCTTCTATCAGGATCTTCTATCAGTGAAAAATAACACTGTTATCGCTAGAGCCCTGTTATTAAAGTTAAATGAAAAGTAAAAACTTACAAAACAATAAAACCATTAAAATCATTAAAAGTTTAGAGATTTTCACACCCCTTGCAATTTCCTCTAAAAATCTTGATAACCTATTGCAAAAATAGAAAAAAGTTCATACCCCATCTAGAGAATCAAATGGTAATGAAACTCAAGACAACAAAGGCAAAATTGGTCAAAGTTTGTGAGAACTCTTCATGCAGTAAGGATGGGCATTGGACCAATGTTTGCAAGTTTGTGTGAAGCATAAATCACATTAAAATCCTCAGACATTGGTGCTGCCAATACGCTGAAAGAATTTTAAAGACAGCCACAGCAAAAAGCTTCAGTTTTTCTGAAAGTGGTAAAAAAATGAGAACAAAGCTATTTCAGGACAATAAAGTGCTGCCAGTGAAGGCAAAATAAGTCGATGATTTAATCCTGTCATGAATAAACTTGCTAGCCTTGCAGGTGAACTAATTTTAAAGCTAAAGAGTACTTCTTTCCCTTGTGATGGAAAAGAAAAGTTGAAGGAAGAGAACAAAACCATATGCTGCCAATTCAGAGCAAGAGAAGAAACAGAGGCTTCTAAAAAGTGCATGTGATTCTTTGCACATTATATGCCTTGCAGAAAATACCGGAATTTCTGACGACCGCCAAATCGTTCGCTTGATTCTTGATTAGTATAAAAACCATTCTAGTGTCCTAGCTATTATTCAAAGCCCAGAGCAAGTCCTGGCTACTTTCACTTTTCAAGAGATAGGCAGTCAAGAAATTGCAAAACTATTAAAACCCTTGGATGGCATGAAATCTACTGGTGAAGATCAAATTCCCCCGAATCTTGTATCCTTAACTGCGAATGAACTTACGAACACTTTAACTACGGCAATAAACTGTAGCATTCGAAATTTCCGTTTCCCAAACGATGCAAAAAAGCGGCAGTTTGCCCACTAGATAAAGGGGAATCAAATCGTACATTAGAAAGAAATTTCCGCCCATTTAGTGTTCTCAATACCTTTTCAAAGATATATAAAAAAATTTAAAAAAATCAATTGGCTCAACATTTAGATTTCCCGCTTTCAGTCTTCATTGCTGCGTATCGACAAACGTATGCAACCCAACATGTTTTGATACGTTTGATAGAAGACTGGAAGACTAGCAGGGGCGTAACTTGGCCAGTAGGTTTGGGGGGTGAAAAGGGTTTCTGCCTTGCAAAACTGAGTGATGCCCTGCAGACCTCGTAGCAAAGGTTTGTCTATACTCTATAGGTTACTAGTGAAAGCTTCTTCAGTGTACACTGGTCTTTACCAAGGACAAACTTCTAAGCAATAAAAACAAACTTGAAACTTCATTGCCTATGAAATATCTATTTCTCTACGTGAGCGTAAATTATATGTCAAATTTGATTTTCTTTGATAATAAAGCTTCTATCTCGTGGCATATGATTTTTTGGTGCAGTATATGAGCGAAGCAACGAAATTGAGCCCGGGGGGACTAAGAATCATGTTGTGTGATATAGGAGGACCCACCATGGCTGGGTCGGACGTGAAGAAAAATTTTGAAATTATACCTTGTAATAGGGCTAAAAAGCATCTTTCCGACTAAATTTTAGTAAAATACTATTGTGCTGAAAAACTGATTATTGTTCATTGGGAAAAATAGGGAGGGGCATGTCATGCTAAAACTCTAGTGATAGACGTTGGGGAAGAAAAGAAACGTCAACCTTTCGTTTCAGACTGTACATAGTTGTGAATGACAGAGGAAGATGTTGTTTTGATTGGGGTAATTTTATTTCCTGAACAGAAATGTGCAGTTTCTTGTCTTGAGAAGGCCATGTTTACACATCCATAATTAAAACATTGCAATGATACAGAAAATGATTTACTGAATTAATGCAAATAAAAGAAAAATAATAAAAATATACGTGAAAAAGTTAGTAATTAGATCAAACAAAATCGGCATCTTAATAGTTTATTCTCTTTTTATTTCATGCACTGTTAAAAAGTAATAGAAAAAATGATAGAAAATTCTTATCTTGAACAAAGTGGGGGCCCTCATCCCCTATTCCCCCCAGTGACGCCGTGCCTGTTATGAAAATAATTTACAACTTAAATTAACTTGTATGGACTCAACCTTGCCCTCATAAACATATGCATTAATCATTGCATCCATTGGCTGTGACTTTCGGTAAGACATGCTTTCGCTTTGCAAATAACGGAGCTTTTCCTCACATACCTGTTCCGTTCTCTAACATGTAATGTCAGGAAGGTAGGTTCATAACAAATATGATATTTACATTTCAAAATTCCTAAACAGCCCTTTACGAACTTCAGAGATGACATTTCTGCGTTGCAACAAAGCTCTTCTTGGCGCCCTGCGAAATCGACTATTTTTTAGATTAGGAGGGGTGTCACCCCCCCCCCACACTCCCCGCGGTATTTTTGCCCCTGAAGACTAGCCTTGACAATGGCTATTTCGTTGGTGCAGTCTTAATGGATCTTTCGAAAGCTTTCGATTGTATCCCATATGATTTGCTTATCGCCAAACTACATTCGTATGGGTTTAATGAAGATGCTCTAGTTCTAATTAATTCCTATCTCAAAAGACGAAATCAGTGTGTTCGGATAAACGATTCATACAGCTCTGATTTGCGTTTTCATGTAGAAGACATATAGGAAATAGTTTTTTTGGGGGGGGGGGCTTAATCTATGAAAATGCATTTGCAAAAATAATAAAGTGCTACGTGGCCAAGATAATTTTCAAGTGGGAAGGTGTATTGCACCCTACCCTGGGTACCAGACTCACTATATATAAAATAAAATAGAGAGTCTGGAGTCTGAATGAGTCTGGTACCCAGGGTAATTGCACGGTAATATATAGTGAGTCTGGTACCCAGGGTAATTGCACCCCAAATCGTGGCCCATCGGTAAGAATCATGTGATTTCATAACACATATTCACAAAGTCGCACAATGATCACACCGATTTAACAAATTCACTATTCGATCAGATTCGTGCTGATGCAGGAGAGCAATAGGTTATTTTCCCTTTATCCATTTGTCGGCACTGTTAATATCCTTGCACACCTTTCTTTTTATATGTACAAACTCAGATGAAATGAATAGAGCAGTGGCATCTCCATGCGCAGTGGCATCTCCATGCGCAGTGACATCTCCATGCGCGATAATCGAGGGGTGCGCAGACATCCATTGAGCCTCGTTTCTATGAAAAAGGCACATTCCAGAAAAGTCATCAACATACTTACGGTCAAAATTCCTCCGATTTTTCAAACAATCCCCTGTGACAGGGCGTGGCTAGGGAGTGGCGGTGATTAATGCAGATGATAAAACTTTGCTAAAATAACAATCACATTACAGCTCAAGAATAATATTTCTTTTTAATTGTAGACTGATAAATTCGATGGAAAAATGATATAGTATAAATTGAAAAATAAAACACCATGGAACACGAACAATATGCTTTTTTCATATATATTCACTTGCCGTAAAAGGGCGTGGACCTAAAATTTTGTGTCTATTCCTGCCACCAATCAACTCTGCGACAGATTCAACGTGTGTTTTAAAAGTGTAACGAAGAAAAAAGTGCAAAATAAGTTGTCTGAATTGTTTTTTAAAATTATATTTTAGCAAAACCTTCCTCCAAATTTCTATTGTTTCTCAAACCTTCCTCCGGTCAATGACCGTGCAACCGTAATGTTTTCTGGACTCTGGAAAAAAACAGTAAGCCTTGTGGAACACTTGTATAGACCAAGAAAGCTATCATTTCGTACCCTCCATTTCGAAGGTCATCTGTTAACCAAACTTGCTCTCTGCGCGCTCTTCTACAAATTGGGAGTTTGTTCATGATATTCAAAATGACTTATTATGGTGTCAAAGGCTGTAAGAAAATCGATACCAAGGGTTCCTGTCAAAATTTAACCGGTTCGCTGCCTTCTAATATAGTCAGTTTAGCTGCCTTTTTCCGTCAAATCTCAAAGTTATAATTGACTTTTAAGCTCACAGTCTTCCGTAAATTGGAGCACGTGAAATGACTTAAGCAATTCTATAACTTTAAGAGCATTCTATTTTCTTGATACAAAAGCCAACGGTCAGGAGTGTGTGTATGGCGTACTCTTTTTCATAAGAACACGCTTTATAAAACAACGAGACTATAAGTTATTTATGTAAATCTTATATCTAATCTTGAAGAAAACATTTGAAACCATGCACTAATGGACACAAAAATACACTATTTCAAATATATGCTAATAGCCACAATGTATTTTGAGAAAGATTCAAGACAATTCTAGCAGCTTTGTTCTGTAATTTTTGTTCGGGTTTCTGAAGTGACGTTACCCGACAGCATTCCGGAGCTGAGTGACAGTGATCGTGATGGGGTTCTGAAGTAGTTTGAGATAATTCTTTTTAATCACCTTAGAAATAATGTCTCGCATATTAATAGAGTCAAATTGCTCTAAAGATCTTCTACTGTGTACATTCAACATAGTTTTCCCATTCTAGATTATCATTAATCGTAAGGCAAAGATAATTACTTCGGAAAGTTGATATCATTTCCATTTATTTGAAAATGAGGGATAGGTGCGACTGGTGTGTCAATTTTTCTCAGCTTTTGCGACGATCATCTATCTAGTCATGACATGTGTCTTGACAATGCTGAAAAGCTTGTCATCCATAAGGCAGGCAAGTTCTGCATTGACAACAGCACCTTTTTCTTTGTCAGATAGTGAGAATAGGATTGCTCCATTATCAGAATATATTGTCGTTTTTGCCCTTTTAAATCCATTGATGTAAATAATAGAAAAAAGCGGCCCGAGATGTAGTCCTTGGAGTACCCCTATTTCGATCTCAGCTATATCGGAGGTGTCAGAGCTGCATGTAACTAATTAAGCGCCAACAGAACGAGGCTAAGAAAATGATATTCATTCCCTTTGATCCCGTAATTATGCTGACCGTGCAATGATGGCTGACTGTGTCAAGAGAGCACAGTTTTTAGATCAATGAAAGTAATGGCAATAAATGTCCCAATTTTGAGTACTTACGAACCAATATTGTTTGTACATTTCCTTGAAAAAGTACCTATTTGATTCAACATATTCGTAGAGAAGGTTACGAATAAGCTTGATTATAATTTCGAATAACCTCGAAACAAAAATAATGTGAATGTGCCTGGCAGAAAAATTTTTATGATCCTGCCCTGTGATAAAACTCTGAAAAATGTGTCTTGGAAAAAAATTCTGAAAAAAATCTGTCCTTAAAAAGATACAAGAAACCAACGGTTCGCCTAAAATTACCGTTATTTAGAATACAATATGTTAATTCATATGGAAAGTTAGCCCCTTCTTGGCGTAAAACTCAATTGAATGGACAACAATGGAGCCAACAGTTCACTTGACATCCACAGCAAAATGTATGCAGAGCAAAAATTCCATAAAAATCAGCTGAAATTGGAGATAAACTGTGTGTGGTTTATTAAAGAACTTTTTCTCGGGAATCAGAAAAGTTACTTCACTAAAATTTTGCAAGAGCTTGGTTGTCTAAATTTCTCTAAAAATTAGTTTTGTTTAGTCATCCAGAAATGCAACTTATTCAACGTTTGAATGAAACATATTTTCTTCCAGTACAAATACACGAAAGCAGTGGCGTAGCTTCACCTTCGAGATTATGGGCATGGAGGGTCATCAGTAGTGAAATTTACCAACGAAGAAATAGGTGACGAAAAATTGATGGGCTATTTTACCTATCCATAGATGGTTTTACCGACAATCTAAGGATTTCCTGATCCACCTGAAGATTTAATGACTAGCTCATAAAATATTGGGGTATTTCAACCCCTACACCCTCTCTAGCTACGCCCCTGCACACAAGACAGTGACTTCAGTTCAGGACCAAGGCTTGTCACCAACTCAAATGTATTTATATCTTTATGAGAAGCAGCTCATAACCAAAAGTAGGCACAGTGTATCATTAGTTAGGAAGCACTGCTACCTGAATATCGAAGGAGAGATAATTTTGAAATTTGCGGTTAGATTTTTCCAATCTTGCTCAACAGTTCTCACGTTGATCGCAGTTGTTTCCTGCCACTATACATTTGACATGCATCTTTCTCAGTAAAGCGCACACCCAGATTTTTCAATTCACGTTTTTTTTACTTCTCGCTATTAAGAATTAATGTTAAGAGAATGGTCAAAATATTCAAGAAACTTTCTACCAGCCCAATGCTTTAGTTTCTTGAATGTCTCGCCGTACCAGATAAGTATCTGTGCGTATATGATGAAAAATGCAATGTCTCTTGATAATATCTATCCTCAAATATTTTTTGGAAAGTAGGTAGAGTAGTGCAACAATCCGTCTACTCAAACTAACAATGTCAACACACACGAAACAACCACAGAATAGCCAAAGTCACTATTTGTAAAACGCGAATATTCTTTGACTCAGCCAAACAGCAAATGCCATTTCTGCTGCATTCTTGCCTTTGTTGTCAAAAGAGGGATTCTGTTTTGTTGCCTTCATTTTTACCTTACCCGGGCACACCCCTGGGCGGCAAATTAATGAAGTAGATCACCTGAGCTTAAAACTACGGGCAGGACAGTGAATCGATACTTCTTCGTTTCCCATTAATGATGAAGGCAACACGTGCTACCTTTTTAACACCATACGAATCAAGAAAAATTAACAGGATTCCGTTAGCAAACTTCAAATTCACTGCCCTTACCTCACCAAGTTTTTAAGATACTGTGCTGATTGCGCATATACAGAAGTATTATTAGATGGTGTTCTCCATGTGTTCAAAAGTCAAGAATTCTAAAAATAGATTAATTATGACGTCTCGCTTGGAAACTTTTATAGCCAGGGGCGGACTGGCTGGTCGGGCTATTCGGGCGATCGCCCGAAGGGCCGGTCGGTTTGAGGGCCGGCTGATAAAAGTGCAAAAAAATAAATTAGCTTAAAAAGTATACCCACGCGTTGATCTGTTTGCCTTGAATTTTCAGAGACACTTGAATTTGAATTGTGGGAAATAATAAATATACATGCAAGTACTCGAGAACCATTAAAATTATGAATTCATTATGAATTCATTCAGCCCAGACACACTTCTTCAGGAAACATGTTATTGTTATATTTTCTCTTGATGGTATTTTCTTATTGGCGACATACTATACTGTAACACCCCTGTTTCAAGGCGATACATAAGATTTTAACCTGCCTTGATGTCTTCTTACTTAGCTTTTGCTTGAAGCTGGTCATGTTTTTGCCTGAGCACAAGCTATTGCTAAATGTAATAAATTTAAAAGTTATTAGAGTTCACTAAGCGATTTGCTCTTTGATTTGGAGCAATAAAGAGGACATACGTAGAACGAGGAAGAGCAAGAAGACTTCAATCAAAGGTGGTGCATAGAAATTTCGCGAGGAATAGCTGCGAGACTTAAAAAAAGGATTCAGCTACGATACAAAGATTTTTTATCAAGCAAAAGCCACAAACATCACAAAAAACAGCAGGGTCTTGCTCTTGCTCCTTTCAATAAACTAAAACAAGTTATGGAAAGTTTATTAGGCCCAACTATCATAAGTCAAATGCACCCCCTGCCCAACAGTATGGTAAGGTGCTACACGATAAAATTTCAACAGGGGTGCCCATGTTTTCTTTTTGGGGTCAGAAATTGACAAATTGATATTTTTGGGTTGCTGAAAATCATTGTGGTTTTCCGGAGGATTAGAAAATTATTTGTCACAAGTGGAGTGTGATAGAAGCCTTTCCACTTTAAATAAATAAAGAACAGGTTACGTAGTAATTTTTCGCAGCCAAACCTGGAGTCCTTCATGTTAATGTTCTTAGAAAAGCACCTGTTAAATGACATCCAGAACGATAGCATTATCAACATATAAGTTCCTGTATTTAGAATCAGAGTCAAACCAAGAAGTTACAATTTTTTTTATTTACTGTTTAGTCAGCATATGACATATTTAACATGTTCCGTTAACCATATTCTGTTAACCAGCATTCATCCATAAACAAAATTACTGAATTTAAAAACTTGTTTTCATTACAGACTAACATTTACTTGTATTTTCCGAGGAGTTTTTTTTTTGCTATTATTGTGGGCCGGTTTGATCAAAATTTGCCCGGGCCAAAATAATTAGCCAGTCCGCCCCTGTTTATAGCCATTTCCTTACGGCCTCCAAGAATTTGTCTCCCACAAGCAGAACAGGGAATAATACGGTGGTGGGCCAGAATCTCAGGAAAAACTGACTTTTTTATTCCATGTTACCGACTGAATAAGTTTTAGATTACGCAATTAAGATTTGCAGGTGGGTAAGTTTATGAAAATCTGCGCTGCGATGGAGCACATCTATTATTAAATTTTTTGTAAGGAGTTCTTCGCAGTTTTGCACATCGGATCTTGGTCACCATGGACTGGTTCAACTGCCTTGTGATTTTGACAGTAAATGTAAGTAAATTTTATTTAGTGTGTAATTTACCGTTCCAGCTATTAGGGGAATCATAGACACCAAAGCAGCTGAAATCAAAGCCGTTGCCTGTCTGTGATTAAAACAGGCCTAATGTTAACAGGCCTAATGTCTTCTCAGCCATAGTCTCACATTGAAATTTAGCTTTGATTGATAAATTTCATGATCTTGTTCTATGCTAAGATTGTGCACTGTGAATGGATTATATTTCATTGAGTGATCTCTCTGTGCAGACAGGACCCAACACGTCCCGCACTTCAAAGATTAAGCTGCCATGTTTAAGGCAGACGTTAGAACAAGAAACACTCAGCTGTCTCACTGATAGATTTGAACAAAGGAAGCAGTTGCAAACTCAGTTGCCGATTGCATCCATAGAAAAGGCTATCTGTATTGTTTGACTGCAAAAAAATTTAAGTGCTTTGTTCGTACAGCGTTCGACAGCAGTCGCAAAAATTTAGTTTCCGCAATTTTTTCATAACTTATGGAATCCAGCGCATTGCAACACTGCCAAGGATCGGCTGCACCTGTTTATATGGGATCGTCAATAAGCCTTTTTGTCCCAGCTAGCGTACACTTTATATGACACCAACTAAAGCCTATGTATGCTTTAATACAAGTGGGATAATTTGTGTGGCGAAAATTTGCAACAAACGGCCAACTAGGTCTATGTGTCCAGGTTTCATCAGGACTGCCAGTTATAAATGCTACAAATCAATTTATTAAAATATGAAAAATGAGAATTACTAGTTTCACTTTTTGTCTGAAAGTCACAAATTTTAATGGTAGGTGCAAGGATGGCTCAGTGGCTAGTTGACTGCAGACCCAAGGATCCTGGGTTTGTGTCTCTGACATGACCAAACTTTCCCTCAGACTGAGGAGAGTTGCCAGCTCTCTGTAATTCCAGGCATAGGAATCAGGAGGTGTGGTTTTAGTGTTCATCAGAACATCAATTGATGATTGACTGAAATTTCCATTAAACAACTAATCTGCTGTTTCCAACCAGTGAATTTTTTGAACGTGCAATAGACACAGCGCCAGAGAGATACAAATTGTTTGTGCAGTGTATAACATGATTTCAGCTGACTGATTATAATATTTATGAAAGTGCATATTGTTATTTTAAAAAACTGGCAAACTTAATTGAGTGATATACAAAGAGAAAGATGTGCTTGGTGGCTAACAGTGATGTGATGAACTAGGTTAAAAATAAAGTGTAATTAGCATAGAGAATAATGCATATAGAATTGGGTAGGTATGTAGAAAAATCAATGATAGATTGTACAAAAGTAACTCAGTGGCCTAAGTTGAATCACTACATGGTCACATCGAGTGGAGGGATGTTTATGATGCCTTTTTTCAAGAAATATGGTATAATCTTATAATTTAGACTCAGTAATCTGGTATCTAATTAAAAATATGCTATTATTTTCCTTTGTGAGTTCCCTTTAAATTCAGCAAATGCTCACGCACATAAAGATTAATAAAAAATATTATCTAGTGACATTGGCCTTGACCATATTTGAATTTATTTGTGTGAAATATTGTAATCAGATTTCATGAACTTATAATCAGCATCCTTATAAGGGATCTTCACTCAAGTAACCGCAGGAGGGGTTCTTGGTTTAATTTGTTATGGGGGTCTTGAAAGAATGATTCCCTTGGCTAGACTCCTTTCCAAGCAATTTGAAATAGGAGATATCACAAACGTGTTGGTTTGAACTTGGAAATGTCCTATATCTTTTCTTTCATTTACTATTTTAATATCAACAAAAATGGGTTCTCAGGATAAAATTCCTACTTTCAAAGGCTGTTCCCAAGAACAGTAATTGTCAGATATGATCCCCTTGGCTAGGCCTTGGCTGGACCAAAATTACAAATTAAAGGTATCTTTTATACTAGTATTATAAAAAGTATACCCTTGCTCAAAGCACATCCCTAGGTACCTTTACTATCAAAGAACCATCCCTAGGCCTGGCAACTTGAGGAGAGCTATAGCTCTTGCTCCCCTCCAGGCTCCCTTCAAATGTTAAAGGGTAGATTGCTTTCCTTAACTATTAAAAAACAAGTAGCCCTCCTTTATTTCTATTTTCATATGTCTATGAATAGCTAACCTGGAACCATTCCCCAGATGTTAATAACACTGCATTAGATTGCATCAACCAAAATGTCATAGATTTAGGAATATGTTGTTAAAGGTTTTTTGAACTTTTGAGTAAATAAATTCGATAAAGATATTATTTCTTTCATTACAAATGATAACTAGAGCAGGATTTCCAGCAGACTACATCCAAATTAAGTAGACTATTGTAGACTAGACACTTTTTCTGTGTGTGCTGCCTTCGCTCAAAGTTACTGAAGAGAATTTGTCAGTCTTGGACGTTTGAGGCGATAGCTCGCGCTCACCTCCAGGCTCCTCTCGCCACCTAAGGTTGTTGATTGGGGGATAGAATAAAACAGCAGGTCCCTTCCAGCATAAGAAACAAAACTGTCTCTCAAAGAGAACAGCCTACTGGGTCTTGCAGATCCAAAATGACATGCAATGCCACTATCAAGCAGCACTTACTGAAGAACCCAGATTGCATGAAAAACTATAATGGCAGCATTTTTCAGATTATTGGTAGACCCTGATTATCATTCTATCTAGCAGTTTTGGAATCTATCTATTCTACATAAGCATGAAAATGCCGGTATTGTCTAGACAGAAGGAGTTTGTTTTTAGCTTGGCTGAGCACACGAGGGGAGCAATTCACAAACAGCCATGCCTGTTTTGTATTATTTATAATGCTTTGGTTTAATTTATCAAAATGCTTCTAAGCCTAAAACCAGTGGTCAGTATTAGCACTGCAGTAAAGAGATGTCCTCTTGAGAAATAACAAAGATAATTCACCACAAATTTGAATTAAAGGCTTATTTAATCTTATTTGCCATTCCTGCTATGAAAGAACCACCCCTAGCAGTATTTTAGTCATGCAGGTTTTTAGAAATAGACAGGGTAGGCATCTTACTGTGGAAAACTTATTTGGTTGCTTAAAAATCGATTGAATGAGATCAGTACTTTTTATTACATATTGGTAAAATCTGACTCGAATGTGTGAAAAATATTTTTTCACAGTAGGAAATCTATTTTTGCAAGTCTGTGTGGTTGCTTTTTCTTTGTATTAATTAAGATTGGTGTAGTGTAGAGAGAAGATTGAAAACCTATGAAGAACCTTCAGTTACCATCTTGTTGAATCTTTAACTAAACAAAGATTTACCTTTCTGCAACATATCTTAGGTAAATACTTGTTTTTGTTCAATAATAATCAATTAATGAAGAAAATACACAAAAAGAAACAAAGTTTCAAGTAGTGACAAAGCAAAGTTAATAGAAATGAGTAAAACAAAAAAAACAAATAATACTTTAGCTTACACACACCATAAAATGATGATGAACTACAATGAATGATGATACAATGAATGGCAGATAAAAAATAGGGTACTGCAAAGTGTGAGCAAAAATCAAAGTAACATTGCACTCTGATAACACCAGACAGAGTAGTTCACCAGACAGACAGAACCTGTTTAAAACAAGAGTTATATTACCAGCGAAAGTATGATTAGACACATTAATGAACAACTTTCCAAATGCTTAGCTATTTTATTGTCAATAAATGCAGACACTTCAGTAGCAAGTATCATTTGAATACTCCTTTTCATGTTCAAATTTGTTTTGTTTTCAGATTTTGATCTCTGGAATACAAACAGAAAATTGCCCAGAGAGCACAAAAAATATCACAATGTGTCATAATGGCACATACTTTAATCATAACAAACAGTTATGCCAGACATGCAGATTGTGTAGAGTCGGTGAAGGAGTGAGGTGCCCATGCAACGGTGATACAAACACAGTCTGTGAAAGATGCTCAAAGGTGAGTTAAAGAGGTTGCCACATGATGTTATTTCCTGTACACACATTTTTACAGAAACATAGCCAAGATGGCTTATTTAGGGGAAGGGCAACCTGAGCAGGCCTAGCTTAAGAGTGTCTGGTAACTTCTCTGCCAATAAACATCTGTGAGAATGCCATTTTGGACGGATCACCCCTCCATCCCCACATGATAATGGACTTTTATTCTTAAACACTTGAAAAATATGACTTCATCTTGTCAAAGCAATAGGCTTGCCCCCAATATTTGACCAAGTGTCAAAAGGCTCAAACTCTCCCAATTTTGGAGGGAATCTCTCTTTTTAGGAGTTCAGCTCCTGTTCTCCCAATTTCAAATCTAACCACTCATTTTCAGGAATTTTTTTATATATCAGTTCTAAAATTCAATTACGAAAAACATATTGTGCAAGTAAAGAATGACCATCTGTGAGGTTTGTCAGCTTATCTGGGATGCAAAAAATTAGCAGCCCTTTTTCAATGAGGAATGATACATTTTGTTTGTCAATCAGATGATTGTTTAAAATTTTGGCCTTTCAACCAATCAGAATTTATTTTTCATAAGTTTTGTTTGTTGCTCTAGCTATGGGGATTTTGATATATAATCAGAAATATCCTGATAACAGATATATAAAAAAATTCCTGAAAATGAGTGGTTAGATTTGAAATTGGGAGAACAGGAGATGAACTCCTAAAAAGAAAGATTCCCTCCAAAATTGGGAGAGTTTGAGCCTTTTGACACTTGGGCTTTTTGAACTTTTTTATATATCTGTTCTAAAATTCAATTACGAAAAACATATTGTGCAAGTAAAGAATGACCATCTGTGAGGTTTGTCAGCTTATCTGGGATGCAAAAAATTAGCAGCCCTTTTTCAATGAGGAATGATACATTTTGTTTGTCAATCAGATGATTGTTTAAAATTTTGGCCTTTCAACCAATCAGAATTTATTTTTCATAAGTTTTGTTTGTTTGCTCTAGCTATGGGGATTTTGATATATGATCAGAAATATCCTGATTTTCAATCTTCTTAGGTTGGAACTTCCGAGTGTCTGCCACTGCATAGACTATTATAAATTATACATATTCTTTAGTTTAAGTCCAAAATTCATTGAATTTGTTAAATAACCTTCAATATTTGGTGGTGTATCAATGTGTAACAAAACATATGATGCATTATGCATTGCCAAGGAGAAACGTAAATGGCTACTCTGCAAAGATAGCATATTGGTGTTTTAATTGGTGTTTTAGCTCTGTTGAATAAATGGTTTTCTCAATAAAATGAATTCTTCTTAAATTAAAATATTTAAATTCAAGTAATTGTTTCAAATTTCTGAATCAGTATGTTCTTTATGTCCGAGGAAGTTATACTGTAGCAAAAAGATAACATCAAAGATAACGTTGTCAAAGCTACAGTGCCTTCAAAATAACTCAAAACACCCATTATTTTGTGCTGTGTTTTCCTATTTTTCCTGAATAATTCTACTTTCAGCTCAAAACATTTGACAGTCACATGACTTCCAAGACTTTTGGAAGTGATTGTTCTTTTGATTTATTGATTCATTGTCTGTTTTATTGATTCTTTTCCCAGGGGACATTTTCAAGACTTGATAGTAATCGCCACTGCACTCCATGCACCAAATGCAGAGTAAATGAAATTCGGAAATCAGTGTGTAACAAAACACATGATGCAGTATGCCTTGCAAAGGAGAGAGGTAAATGGCTTTTTTGGAAATATAGAATAAGCCAACATAGGTTTCACATCAGCATAGGCTTAGAGATCAAAATTGTCAATTCTCCATACTATATTGACCAATCAGAGTTTAAAATATGACAACAAAGTGCCTTGCAGCTAGATTTATGAACAAAGTGTCGGTTTACTCAGTAAAATGAAACAAATCAAATTAAGTACTACATATTATGAAAAAGGCATCTTATTTGCTAGGGGTTGCCCTCTCCTCGTTTAGTTAAAACTATTTTTTGATATAATGCAGAAAACGATGCATGGAAACTTTATTTTTTGCTTCCTTCGGTGTTTGTGACGTCACAATTATGCGGATAAAATTGGGCAAACTTACATGTGCTCGGAAAATGTTCGGTGGCAAACTTTGACGCTCAATAATTGAAAACTGTGTCGACTATTAAAAAAATGATAACGTCTCAGATATTTATGTTCGTTAAGCTTTCATTTGAGGTTAAGTTAATTTTGCGTGTCAGTTCACCTTTAACTAATACCCTGTGTAAAATACTGGCTTGTTTTTCTACTCTATATTTGTTCTGTAATATTTTTTATTTTTAAACTTCCTTTTACATTCTTTATACTTTTTAAACGTGGATGTATGTATACAGTTGAATTTAAAAAAGCTGAACTGAAATGAACCATGTAAAATTTTTTCCTTGGCTTGAAATTTGCGGTTCCTAGCCCTTCTGTTAATTAGGGGTGGAGGAAGTACAGAAATCTAACAGTTTATAAACACTGAAAACTGTTAAATCCACATAATTAGCCAATATGCACGCAACTCTACAAATTTATGATAAGATCTTTACATGCGGTCGGCATGGCGGTTGTTATAAAGTTCCACTTTTGTGTGGCTTACCTATAGTTAATAAGCTGTTGAGTGACCACACGAAAACGAGAAGCAATAATGACCTCTTGATGATCCATTATTATTTGTCGTGTAGACATAAATGGGTTGCAGTCTCGTAGCCTTCAGATAAGCTTTTTCTGTGTATTTTAAAAGAAATTTGTTACAATTTTTGCAGTAAAAAAGGTGCGAAAGGACCATTCAACATATATATGGATTATAGTGGCACTTGGTATTTGTTTTGTTCTTGTGATGGTGTTATTGATTTGGGCGTTCTATCGGACGAGAGGAAGTCTATGCCAGCAAGCACCACCTCAACCGTACCGTGATTACGTTTCTCAACAGTACCATGATACAGATGCTTCTCAGGCATCAGACGCTGCTCTCTGTGATGGTAAAATTATCGATATTTTACTCTTCTTTTTTGTTATTTTCTCATATTCTTAGTACCCTATACAATAATTTCACTAGATTAGAGTTATATGTCGATTAAAAGAACTGAAATATTGCAATATTTTGCCCAGGGTCCTCGTTTTCAAGTCTCGATGGAGATACTCGATGGAGAAGAGATCGTTTTAAAATCGAAAGTGAGTACAGAAAGCTAATATATGAAAGCTAATACTGGCTGAATCTTGTTAAAGTGACTTTCACATTTAACCAGTGACCTTTGTCTTAAAATGCATGTGAAAATTTGGATGTGTTTCTGTTTCGATGTGTTTCAGTCAGTTTTCTCTTGAGAACTGTACTATTTATTAGCTATAAAATGAGATATCGTTATTTCAGAAGTATCTACATCTATTAAATTTTTGCATGCTAGGGTCATCTTATTCCAGTCTGGAAGAAAAATGGAAGAAATCAAAAGAAGATAGAGACTCTATACAAAGTGAGTTTTGGCATTGGTATTTGGTCATTTTAGGTATTTATTTATTTGCATTCCTGTATTACCTCTGTTAAGCAGTGGTTTTCCTGAAGTTCATTTCAACTATTTTTATACAATGATCAATGCTAAACACTGGGATTGCCCTCGCCTTGACTACCTATACCTCGTCCAATAACCCATCTTTGAATCACTGAAAATAATACATGCAGCTCTCCTTTCAGGTAGTCTACTGAGTTCAGACAATTACAGTGGATCTTCGTACAGAGTTCTGAAAAGTATGTTCTTTGTTTCATTTGTTCACGAGAGCTATTCTCTGCTTGATAACTCTACAGTGATTTATGAATCAAATAACTGATTGGCTTATACCGCCCGCTTGTAATATTGGTCAAATAACGAACATGATTTACTGGGGATTTCAATATATCATTTTCTGCTTTACAGACCCTGATGTTCTGGTCAATTCACTGCCAGCGTCTGTATACCAAGACCTGGGGAAACTTTTAAACCCTTCTCAGCAGTACAAGGATTGGCAAACCCTTGCTGGGAAAATGGGATACACTCAAACTGACATAGAGAACTGGAAGCTTAGATCCACCAACGACTTTACGGAGACAGTGCTAATGGATTGGTGCACGCGTAAACCAAACGCAACAGTAAGAGACCTTTATAAAATTATTGTTGAGATACCAAGAGAAGATGCGGCTAGTGTTCTATATAACATCGATAAGTCGACATCGATACGCAGTGAAGTCACTGTATAGAAGTGCACCAACAAATTCGCGTCCGATGGCCAACTCATTTTTCTATGGACAGAGATAACACATTAAAGCAAGATAACTCTTAAGAATTTGCCATGCGACGCTTGACTGGTTTTTCAAAGGTTCAGCGTGTCAAGCGTTTTTACATATAGAGTTAGATACCAATTTGTCGAGAGTATAGTCTATGATACTTGTACATAGTAAAAACTTATGGATTTTGGGAAATTTCTTTGAGCAGTAGAAATGCACCGTGGCATAAAGCCCTTTAAATCTATTTACACGTGCGTCACTGTTTCTGAATTTGCCAATAATGATTTATTAGTTTTAAGTATCAATCTAAATTATTTTTGTATATTTTTGTTTTTTGTTAGGTATATATTTTGTAGCTTTAGATGCATCAACGATTTCTCTTGAGCTCTTATTTTGCATACCGGTTCAAAATGAAGTGGAAAGCATGTAGTTTTCTAATAATGCGAGACTAGTACTAGTGACATTCAAAACATATTAAAAGAGTAAAGGGTTTGTTTACCATTACAGCCTTGCTTATTTCCACAGCTGAAATGGCTGCCATTCTAATTGATAATACAGAGATATATCGGTAATGATGCGATTATTGCTATCTCTTGAAAAATGTTTCACACCATTTGGGCTTTAGCATGAGCTCCCAATTTTTTTACGTAATCGTTTTGTGATTTGATTTCTGAAAACTGACAAGTCCTTTTTTCCCTGTTAGAGCCTCGTTCGTGTCTTCCAACACAATTTAAAAGCGTTAACCAATCACTACAAATTTGATGCATTAATTCAGTATTTCACATCTTAATTATGGTTTTTGTCAAAGAAAATTTTGTTTATTATGTAGAACATATATTATGTTTCCAAAATGTCGACCACGCGTTATTAAATATCAGTTTCCGTGATTAATATATTAAAAACTTTTTCAGTTTGTTTTATTATTGTACTACAAATGTATTTTGTCATCGACGACAAATTCTATTTTTCTCTTTTATTTGCTACAAGAAAAAATTCAGTTTGATTTGAGTTTATTGACTTGAGTTGTATTAGTACGCATTGATAATTTCCTGTGTATTGTAAGGATATTTGTAACGCACCGTCCCAATGTCCGAAAAACGGCTAACTAGAATAACTAACTGCCCGCCCCCGCTTTTACTTTTAAGGTAGATTTCAAATTTGTACACATTTGGAACCCAAGAGAAAGCCAAGTGGCGGTTAAAACCATGCGAAGTTACTCTTATTTCGATATAATACGGAGATTATAAGGAGTTTTTTTCTAGGATTAGCTTCCAAATAGCGGTGGTTGAGACGCATATCGATTGGGAAATGTCAGTCACTTTGACAATTATAGGAGATTTATGTAGTTTTATCTCACTTGTGGTGCCCATGTTAGCCATTGGCTGTACCCCCAATCTGGAGGAACCCATTTCCAAAATAAACATGATTTATAGGTACCTCTAGTTGCTTGAATTGAATCAGTAAGTAACGAAATGAAAATCTCCGTTGTTATTTATTAACTGGTTTTCATCTATGTTGTTGTAGTTGCTTGTGATTTATTCATGTCATTCATTCCAAGTTTTTTCTGGTCAAATCTAAGTGAGTGTGGTCCGCAATGTTCGAGGTCACAGCCACCTTCTCTTTGTCAAATCGGCATGAAACATCAAACCTATTTCTGGCTAATTCCTCGAAACAGGCTGTTGATCTATGGGCTTTCCTATCTGGAACCATCGCCATCGCCTTTTCATTGCCAAGCCTTGTATTTATTGCACGCTGTTCGGCATAAGCGACACGAGCAAGAAAACATCGGTGTGCTGGACTAATGTATTTTCAAAGGTCTTGCTATAATATTTAGTTTATTGTCCGCTTAGATGTTAATTTCACGGACTTATTCGTTCTAGAGAACATAAAATCATCACCCTACTGTAGCACCCCAGCCCAGTTCGCTTTTGTTGATCGGCTGCAGCACAAATATATTACATCTCGTCAGTTCAAGAATTTCAACCAGAGGCTTTCCTCTCAGATCTCTCTGAGGTTGATTGGGAAGCATTCATAGCAGATGCTCAAGACATTGATGATGCAGTACGCAAGTGGACCAAAATATTTTCGCTTATTCTAGAAAAGCATGCGCCTACATTAAGAAGACGCGTGTCTGATCGATATACGCCTTGGCTGAATGCTGATTATTTCAAATTGGCTAAAACGAGAGATAAGTTAAAAACTCGAACTGTAAAAAGCAACTCAAAATTGTTGATGGAGTCCGACAGGCAAATTCGTAACAGGTTAAATAACTTGAAAACAAAACTTAAACGTGAGTGTTTCTCTGAAAAAATCACGCAGTTTCAAGGTGACCTTAAGAAAACTTGGAAAACCATCAACCAAGTCATTAACAAAAAGTCGAACACTACAGTTGTGCCTAACCTTACTGTAGACGGGCAAACAATTAGGGGTAACAAAGCAATTGCATCTTCAATGAATGAGTACTTCTGCAGCATTGGGAATAAACTTAGTGAGGAAATTCCAAAGAAAGCCAATCCACTATTGTCTGGTGAATACCCGTTTGAAACTCCTCCATTAAGTTTTTCTTTTTCGGCCATCATGGCAGATAAATTATCATCAACCTTGAATAAAATGAAGACATCGCATGGTTCCGGTCACGATGGCATTGTGAGCTTTTATTTGAAGATTGCTTTGCCAGTTGTTGGTGGGTCCTTGTGTGATCTCTTCAATAAATCATTGTTTGCAGGAAAATTTCCGAAGGAATGGAAAACAGCGCGTATTGCACCCATCTTCAAGAGTGGCGCAAAGGATGACAGGTCGAGCTATAGACCAATATCAGTTCTTCCTTTCATATCTGGGCTATTTGAGAAATTAATTTTCAATCAGTTTTATGAATACCTGGATGCAAATAAATCACTATATGAGCATCAGTCTGGTTTTCGACTCTTACTCTCGGTAGCCACAGCCCTTCTGGCTAGCACCAATGATTGGTACCTGAATATAGATAAAGGAAAATACGCTGGTCTAATCTTTATTGACTTGAGGAAGGCTTTGGACACGATTGATCATAAAATTCTTACTGAAAAAAACTGAAAATGTACGGAGTGACCTGCCTGGAACATGACTGGTTCATATCATACTTGGATAACCGTAAACAATTCTGCAGGGTAGATGGCACCTCCTCTGATGTCAGGGGACTAGGTTGTGGAGTTCCTCAAGGCTCTTGTCTTGGTCCACTCTTGTTCCTGATGTACATCAATGATTTGCCTTTTTTCTTGCAGAAATCTCATGTCAGCATGTATGCTGATGACACGGCCATTTCCCTCTCTTCAAAGAGTATTGATGACCTGCAAAATGACCTAAACTTAGATCTTTTGAAGCTACAGGATTGGTTGCATGCAAACAATCTTTCCTTGAACGTTGTGAAAACGCAATCAATTGTTAGAGGCTCTGGTCCAAACATCCGTAAGATCGAAAGCCAGCCTGATGCTCCACCATCTTTTTCATTAGGTGATCAGGACATTGAAATGATTACCAACACAAGATACTTAGGTGTTCAGATAGACAGTAAACTCAAATGGGACAAGCATATCGATACTATCAAGACCAAGGATAATCGAGCCCTTGGACTTATTAAGTATTCTAAGAAATATCTTTCATCTGACATATTCAACAAAATGTATAGAGGAATTGTTGAGGCTTGAGAAAATTATTTGCAAAATGTTCGGATGATAGAGAACGGTTTCTGCGTTCATCAGAAACTGATCTTAAGATACCGCTGCTAAAAACGATAAAAGGCCAAAAGGTTTTTTCTTATCGCGGTCCAAAACTGTGGAACAGTCTAGAAAGAGCTACTAAATTGGCCCCCTCCCTGAAAACCTTCAAAGAACAGCTATAGTCGTGGACAACTTTTATTTCATCTTTACATTCTCTTTTTATAGCCTTAGTTTTATCTAATATTGTAAATTAGGTTAGGTTAGTAAATTTCTTTTGTTATTAGTAGTATTAGTGCTTATTTTAATCTTTAAACAGATCAGGTTGAAAAACATATATATATGTATGAACCTTTAACCTGTATAAATATTATAAAATGAAATGAAAAATGAAAAGGAAATTAGAAATACTTTTTTGAATGCTTGAGCAACTCGGCTTTGTAGTATCATTAGCTATATTTCTGGTATGCACTTTTGAGTGATATAGAAAAATGAAACGTTGGATCCTTTTTTTGATTTTACTTCTCTATTGGTTTTTTTACGGTTATCCTTGAACACTTTTACACCAAGAAAACTCCAAAGACATTTTGAAGACTTTATTACTCTAGTATTTTTTCGCAACGATACCAGGGTCAGCTTCTGTGTTCTTACCAGAGGGTGCAGAAAATGCTTCCTCGTCGCAGTGCAGTACAATCCTACCTAGAGTTCGGCGAGTAGTAAATACTCCATACCCACCCTTCAGGGCTTTAGATATCATGACATCACTTGGCGGAAAGTCTTTTTCGTAATAAAGCTCGATTTTTTATTGGACCTGGGCTGGTATGCTCAGAGGTGATACCGATATGGTCGCGATATCGACTAAGGAGCTGAAAGCTTGAACTGCTTCAAAGAAGAGGACAGTTAACGAAGAATTGGTTTCAATATTTGCTCGATATTGGTTCTATGTTAACAAATTGTGACTTAATATTGATAAGACAAGGGCGTTGTGGCTCCTAAAAGAGAGCTTGGGAAAAATATCCATAAAGGGGTCCATTCTTTCCAGAAAAAAACATTTTTGCTACTGGTGCAAGCGGGGCAGTTGGGTAAGAATAGCATAAATAGTAATGACACAACAACAGAGTTGGCGCCACCAAATTAAATCAGGGAGGGGGGTCTAAGAATCAAGTTTAGTGACACCATGGTTGGGTCCGACGCGAAAGAAATTGTTTTTAATTAAGCCTTCTAGAATGGCTAAAAAGGCATCTCCTAGACTAAAATTTAACAAATTACTATACCGCTCAGAATAGACAATTCGACGATTCTCAAAAAGCATTAGTTGATGATATTTAGGAAAAATTTGTTATGACAGACGTTGGGGAAAGAAAGATGTCTTTTGACTTTTGGTTCAGAGTGCATATCGATGTGAATAACAAGAAGCTGTTGTATTGATTGAGAAAATTTTACTTCTTGTACAGAAACGTGCATCTTCTTTGTCTCGAGTATTTTCAGTAGGCCATGTTTACACATCCAAAATGCAGATATAGAAAGTTGTCTACTGAATCAATGTAAATAATAGAGAAATGATAGAAATATACCTAAAAAAGTTAGTAAATAGATCAAATAATCAAACAGTATATAAACTGTTTGTTCTCTTTTTGTTTCATTTCCTACTGTTTTTTAAAGAAAGATACGCTCAAAAAAGATACGTGCCTGAACAAAAGCACTTCTTTTAGAGTTTTTGGTCAACTTTTGCTAAGCTGGAGATCTTTGAAAGGGCATTTCTATCATATGCAAGCAGCTCTTCGATTTTTTTGAAGCTTCGAGGCTAAAAATGCAGCTAGACCTCGCTTTATCTCTTTGCGTTCTGGAAATCCTCTACAGAAGACTTTTAAAGTCACACTTAATGTTACATGAAAAGTTGTGACTATAAGCAGAGCGTGACTCGAAACCGGGCTAAAATGAATAGCTTTTTATGTTTGGAATAAAGTGTTAATTGACGAGGAGTGACAATAAGAGGAGCCTACTTCAACCCCTTAAATAGCCACATCGATCAGCCACCAGGCTGAGTCCTCTTCTGCTTTTATAAGCGCCTTCTCGTGTAGGCTCCCAAAAAAGAAGCCTCAATTAAAAACTGTTTAATTAATAGGCCTCGAAGGGCTAATTTTTTCACCTCGAAATCAAAGGCCCTTCTCTCAGGTCGCCCAAGCCTCATTCGAGCGGGTCATTTTCTATTTGACCTTCATGTCTTTCAAATTTCACGCACCCCATTCACTGGCCCTTTTATTCTTAAGTTTATTTCCAAAGCTCTAGTCCATAACTTTGAGTTTTTACATAGATGAGGGATTTTTTTACCAAAAAATTTTCCCCTTCAAATATTTTCCTGGGTTTTGCAAAGTCACTTGTAAGGGGCCCACCGGGAAATCTCCCGGTGTGCCGCCTAGCCACAACGCCCCTGTGATAAGGTAAGACTTAATTTATATCTCTAACAAGTTTCCCCTGTATTCCTCTTTTCCAGCTATCAAAATCAAAACCTGGATGCCCTTCTATAAAAATATATTATGCAATGTTGAATTATTAAAATTTGCTAAGTGCTGGGACCAACTGGTTAGAATTTTTCACACTTCCACTTTGTCACCCCTTGTTGTTAACTCAAAGTATCAAAATTAATTGTTTGCACATCGAAAACGTAAAAATTTTAAAGTCTTACACCAGAAAGGCAAAAAGAGAACAGTTTTTGGCCGCAAGGATAAAAATCGGACCCAGGAGGAGCAATTTTGCAAAGAACGAGGCCAGTGTCAAAAAGAGACTAGGCACTTCAAATCAAACATGGCGGTGCATGTGAGAGCGAGCGATCTGTTCTACAAGATTGCCCAGAGCCTTAAAACATGCAGAAATTTCCGATTCATCTCATCGGCAAATTCAATTCCTGAGATGATAAAATCAAACTCTGAGATGTTTTCTGGTGAAATAGATACAAAATTTAGGGATTCAAAAGTTCAAAATTTGCTCACGCGACTAACAGAAAGGAGCCTCGAGCTTGACAAAGTTTTTAAACCACGACAGGAGACTCTCAAAGTTCCTACATATAAGTTGCTTTCAGATGAAGAGCTCTGTGAGGTTTGTTGTGTGTTTATGATTGTGATTTCGAACTTATTTCCTGAAAATCGTACATTGGTTTTGTGTGAAAATAAATGGAACAAAATTCTGCTTCATTTTCATTTGTATATGGTTGGCACTTGCTTGTACATTTGTATTAACTGTTTGTGTTATCACAAATAATCAGATGAAGAATAGATAAATCAAAATTCAAGCTTGGAAATTTTGTTTTTTCCTTAGCTAAATGCAGATCTGTAACGTGATGCAGATGGTATCTTAGCCATTTTTGCTTTTCTGTTAACATTATGAAAACACGTGCACAAAAAATGGTTTGCCCCTTGACTGAATACACAGGTTTCCCTCTTCCTCATCTATAATTAGAGATCCAAGTGTACAAAGTTTGATTTTGGTAACTGTTGTTTGTAGGAAGAGAAGAATATAAGAGAAAAAGCACTAAAACGATTGCAGATGCCTGATGTCAAATTTGAAAGGAAAGAAATAGATTTTGCTATCCAAAATGATCCTGAAATTGAAGGTCATGACGAGTCTAAGTTTATTTTCACAGATATCAGCACTAGCAAAAATGAGATGGTAAAAAAATATTTTTTCATCATTCAAATTTAATTTTCATCGTTCATTATTAGGTAATTTTGTTCAGATATTTTTCCTGTTCATTTTATTTTATTTAAGGTTTATTTTGAAATTACTGCAGGTTAAAATGCCATTATAAACTATTCGTAGGGGTAATTCAAAGAAACTCTTATCAAAATTTTCAAGAATAAGTGCCTAAATTATTGTTGTGGGTTGTCTGTTGAGAAATATCAGTTATCACAATCCAATTATTAGATTTTGGTGGATATATTAAAGTTAAATCAAAACCAGCAATCCTCTAACGTTTCATGCAGAATAGGCGTATTGTTGTCAGAGAACCAAATGGCATTCTCAGGGAAGCAACATGGGAGGAAAGAGAAAGAATGAATTATTTATATCTTCCTAAGAAAGGCCAAAGTTACCGGCTGCCACAAATGCTTACTGATCAGGATCTTCCAGTGAGTTTTTCTTTATTTCTTCAGTCCCATTCATGTTTTGAACCCAATTGTTTCACATTCTTGTTTTATATGTGTAACTTGGATTGCAAGTTCTGTTTGTGTACTTTTTAAGAGTGGCCTAACACAATGCGTGAATGTTTGTACTATAAGTTCTCAAAACTCTCAGTTGAAGTAAGAGTAAGAAATGTGCTGAGTACCTTATTGGGAGAAAGAAATCAGGGTAAATATATAAGTCAAAGAAAAAAATTAGTTGATGGGAAACTTTATCACTTTCAAAAATTGAGTCACTTTGCTCAAACCAAAATATTTGAAATAAATCACATACACTAAAATTTAAATTTTCAACAAGAAAACAATTTTGGTTAACAAGAAAATTTTCTTTTAAACTAACTATGACCTAAAAATGGTTAGTTTTTGAGGGCAGAAAAGGGTGTACAAATCAGAGAAAATACCAGTAAATGAAAATTGGGAAAATGTTAGTCACTTCTAAAAAATTTAATCATTTTTCCTTATCTTTTGTTTCCCAATATGGTTAATTTTTGGTTTTCCAGAGCTTGCAACAAAAGAGTTGAAAACTCTTAGAAGTTTCAGGTTGTATCTCCTTCCAGCCTGTTTGTGATAATGGGATTTTGTTTCAGGAGTTTTCATTGAACAGGCCTTATTATTCTATGACTTGCTCAACCTTGCTTGCTACAGTGTACATTTAAGAGTGCTAAATCTCTTTATGATTCATAGGGTTATTCTTTTGATTATCAGCATTTAACTCTTGTTCACTTGTGGCACTGAATAGTTGTTCAATCGTAATAGAGATTTGTTTTTCGAATAGAAGTTCCTTCAAAGGAGTCTTTACCATCCTTCTATTTGCTTTTTGATTTTTGGCCAGCACAATTTGAAACTGGTACTTATTGCATTTTGTCACCACAAGACTTGCAAAATGAACATTTATGAACTGATGGAAATAGCAGCAACGAATGATGAAAACATATAAATCAAGAAAGAAAGATCTATCCAAGTTTGCTCAATAATTCAATTCAAATTATCTTCTTGTTGCCACATATTGAATTGTATAGCAAATAATCTGCAATATTTCTTCCATTTGAAAAATTGAATGTAGAATGCCCAAAAGAGCTGTGTCACAAGGGACATCATGCATGGCAACATGCATGGCAATGTTTGCACACATGAAAGCAAATGCCATATCCCAAGTATATATTTTCTTGAATTGATTTCTGCTTTCTTTCTTGCTAAAGGTTGTTTTTGAGCAACTACGTCACGCTGATGTGCTTGATTTGGTCAGCATCCAGTGTCCTGATGACTCTCCTGATTATTTAAGGGTAAGAATCTGTTGTAGGGGTTAAGAGCCTGATTTCAAGCTGGATAATACAACAGCATGGCAATTGTCATTGTTTATGCAGAGACTGAATTCCAACAATTATGGCATGGTTAGGTACTCTTATGCAAAGTAGGGTGCATCCTTGATGGAAGTAGACCCTTTTTTACAATGGATTGTTTACTTTTGGACTTTGCCAATGTCCCCATTTAAAGCCCTCACCTCCTATTAGGAAATTCAAATTATATCGCTTGTTCCATGTATTTTTTAATCAACCAATGATCTGAATTGGATTACAGCATTTTTCCTGTTTTAGGTTCACAGAAGAACGTACCACGACTTAGAAGAAAGAGAAGCCTACAGTTTGCTGGAGTCAACAAGGCATTATGGTGGGATGGTTTATTACTTTGTAACCCAAAAGCGAGCAAAGGCGCTAATACTGCGGCTGGTGAGGGAAGATCGGTATGTCTATTCTCGGTATCATGGTGAAAAGGTGTTATCCACTCATGATTCATTGTTGGCTTTTACAACTGGACTTGGTCTATTTGAAATTTTGTTTTATCATTCATCATTATCGTTGTATCGTTTTTTCCTTTTTTTAAACTATTGTCATGGTTAACGGATCAATGATCCTGTTACTTTGATCGGTTATGTATTGAGATCCTATCATTACAGACTGGCCACAATATATTACAGGATATGTTGGATTCAAATTGACAAATAGAATGTATTTCCTAGTTGTAAGCACCTTAATGGACGGAAGAATAACGAATTTTCAAAAATGTCAAACTGTTCCAAATCTATGGAGCAATCCATAAGAGAAAACTATTGATGTTTACGTTGTACCATATTAAAGAATTTAAGGCAAGGATCACCATTGTATCTTATATGAGCTGTGTCTGTAACAAGATAGGCATGCTTGCAAAAATCGATGTAACAACCACTTTTAGCTTAACATTGTCACTTTCAAATCAAGGCTAAACTCTATAAATGGTATTTGGGTATCCCCGTATCACATTTACTCCAACAGTGACATTTTATAAATTGAAAAATATTTCCTCTGCCATTCCTGGGTATCATAATTTGTCTGTTATGATTTCCTGCTAACATATGCGATATTTTCTCCCATAGCCTCGATGACGCTGCTGATGTTGTGAGGTTGCATCACGTTTTGCATCCTGACACTGAACACGCGAAGGAGCACGGTAGTGATGATGTTGACTCTCATGACATAGTATTGGTAGGCCTATTTCTCATATTACCTTATATCGTCATGTCAAATAGAGCCTATGTACATATCGAATTGAAATTGCTTCTTTTAGATTAGAGTGAAATTTGTATCTATATCTTTTCTGAAATAACAGTTACGCTTTTAGTCCTTTGTTACTGAAAGGCAATCAATTTCATGTAGAAGTTCAAATAGTCATGGCCTTTGTATTATTGGCAATAATCTAGACGATTAAAAACTTTCATTTGAAGTGGGTGTGCACAAGAAATCTTTACTTTGATCAGATGAAGTAAACGAGACACAGTTTCTGGCTGTTCAGTTTTATCTGACTGCCAGCCTCCACTTGATTTCCTCTGACCTTCCACTGCAAATGCTCGACCATTTGCTGGCTAGGTTAACTCGGTTCAGTGACTGAGTGACTGGCTGCATTCTCCGATTCACTGATGCGTTCGTTTCCTTTTGCCGTATTTGTGCTAAAAGTGGAAACTTACATTTAATGGCAAATCATCAGGGGTTAGGTCCACAACAGAAGATCACTAAGAATCATGCTATAAAGTGATCAGTCAACAGAGATTGTTCTAATAATTCAAAGTATGAAGATAATCAGTCCATGAAAGTTAAACTAGAAGCTGCAGGTTTTTCTTTGTATCTTTCTCAGTCCTTCTCTTTTTCATTGCTTTCTTACGATTATCCTATAGTCTTTCGAAATCATTGTTTTTTCAACAGCTATTTTCATTCATTCATAAAGACTTTTGCATTGGTTTGCCCAGTCTTATTTATTTGTTTTGGTTCGTGTATTCAATATCATCTGGATCTCCTTCTAGGAATATGCACAAAAGGAAGGACTGAAAGAAATGATTGATTTATTAAAAAATGAAGGTTTGAGCAAGGAACGAATAGAGGTTTGATGTAAATAAATGTAAATGGTTATTATGAAATTTGGCAGAGGATAGAGAGCCATGTTGAATGAATTTTTCTTTGGTTTAGTCTAAATACATCAAACTTTTTTCCCTAATTATGTCTCGGCTATTTCTGGTACAGTTTCCATGATAATATCATAACAAAGTTTTCAAGCTACATTTATCATCAATGAGCTGGATCGTCTAGAAAGCCTAATTTTACATCACTATATATACTGGATAGTTGAAAATTTTAAATTTCATCTTACATAAAAGGATTTCTCCAAGATATTGCCTGCTTGTACGAATATTTAATAATGATATACGTTTGTGTCGTTACCCTTTTATTCCGTATTTGTCAATGTCAAACTCCCAAATTGATTGATGGCCGACGAATGAGCTCTGGAGAGTATATATTTGTATTGACAAAATTGCAACTGGATAAATTTTTAGTATTTCCAATTTTCTGATTGCCACATATTGAATTGTATAGCAAATAATCTGCAATATTTCTTCCATTTGAAAAATTGAATGTAGAATGCCCAAAAGAGCATTATTGCGATTTCTCATTGACGTTGTCTACGAAGAGCTTAACGCATTCTTGAGTTGACTTATAAAGTGTAAAAAAACGTAAGCGTTCAATTTCTTCTAAAGATCTCACTCAAATTTCATCGATGGTAATACTCACTGTGGATCTCAAGGAAGAGTTTCCGCAGAATGCCCTGTTTAAAAAAATATTTTCACCAATTCTGTAATGAGTTTTTACAGCCATGTATTTAACTACATTTTAAAAAGGTTTTTAGCAGTGAATTTAGAGGCAATCCAAATTTTGCTGATAATTTAACTAAAGGGATTCTGCACATTTGAAAGTTAATATTATATATAAATATGTTGACGCCTTTTTGGAGAATTCATTTTGCGTCATGGAATAATATTGTTTAGTTTCACCAACATCCTGAAAAAGTTAGAAAAAATAGGAATGTTTCAGTGTAAACTGAACGAGGGAAAAGGAAGCAGCAATCCAAAAAGGCGGCAAAGCATGTCTCTGCAGTGTATTTTTCTATTTAATTTCCTCTCCGATAGGATAAATTTTTTGGATATAGATATAGAAATATAAAATGGCCCCAACTTTAAAGAAAAGCTATCTTATTAGCAAAGCAGTGAACGCAGCTTACTAAAAGAACACACTGCCAGAAAGGACAGAAAAAATTCGACTTCAGTAGATACTGGATCCCCGCTCAAACAGCGTACGTTAAAGTGATGTCCACATCGAGCTTTTAAATGTTCTAAGAAGATCTGGAAGGCCAGTACTACAAAGAACCTTCCGACGGACGGTATTTTCAATTTTATTTTCAAATTTGTATGCCCGATTTTGCACCGGTTTTTCTGTGATCTCATTCGCCGGTATATCTTGCGTAAAGGGAATTTCCAAAGCTTTACAATTTGTAAGATGACACCCCGTCACTAAGGGAAGCCAGTGAAGTTTGGACTTATCCTCGCTGCTCGTTGTCTCTAGTTAACCTGAGAGGCACACACTCTATTCGTTTTGCAGATAATCAGCTTTGTGTTTACCAAGATTGAATTTTTAGATCAAAAACATTCATGGTGCATTATGTTATTCTGCTATTTTAGCCTGTAAAAATATCGAGGTTACATTGTTTTTAATGCAGAAAAATTGACTTTTTTCAGAAAATTTCGGACAATTTCTAATGGTTGTGGACAAAAAAACTCTTTAAATTATTACACTTTAAATAGCATGTTGCACCTTATAAAATTTATATAAGTTTATACATCAGTCGATTCTACATAAAAAGACACAAGTTTTCGAAGGGGTCCTCATTAGGAATCCCATTCTCTTAATGGGGATTATGCTCGTCACAACATTTTCCTTTTATAATCGCCGCCCTTAATATTTAGCTTTTTATGTAGCTTCCTTAGCTTAGCCTTTTGTAAAGAGCCAACGAGGTTTCTGACTGATCTTGAGTATTTCGGTTTATCTATGATTTCTCATCGTAAAATTGCTTCTTTAGCATGGTGTTAGCTAGGAAAATGACAGATACTTAAGTTTCTAACCATATATTTTGCAATTACTACCTCTTAATTACACAAGAGAAACTCAAAGGCATTCCGTATTTGCTCGATTATGACTAATAATTATTTTTGGCACGTTTTGCTGCGGTTTCTAATAAAGGGCGGCTTACAAACGAGGGCGGCTTATAAACGAGGACAGCTTATAAAATAGGTCAGCTTATAAACGAGGGCGGCTTATAAAATAGGGCAGCTTATAAACAAGGGCGGCTATAAAATAGGGCAGCTTTTAAACGAGGGCGGCTTATAAACAAGGGCGGCTATAAAATAGGGCAGCTGATAAACGAGGGCGGCTTATAAAATAGGGCAGCTTATAATCAAGGGCGGCTATAAAATAGGGCAGCTTTTAAACGAGGGCGGCTTATAAACGAGGGCGGCTTATAAACGAGGGCGGCTTATAAACGAGGGCGGCTTATAAACGAGAACGGCTTATAAACAAAGATAGCTTATAAACCAGGACGGCTTGTAAACGAGGGCAGCTTATAAACGAGGAAGGCTGACATTTTTCTACCCAAGTCCTGCCACGCTTTCCTGCTCCCTTAAAGCTGAGGATGATTATGTGGAAGATAAGGAAGAAATACTTCTGGGCGCTATTGATGATCCCATACTGGACGATATTGTCGGTTGAACTTATAATATCTATTTATTGGCTTAAGTACACAATCAAGTTTTTATCAGATTTCGCGTCCTTCATTTTAAACCAAGTATCTCTACATCGTTTTGTGGGCGCGGCTTATAATTAAGGGCGGCTTAGATTTTTTTATGAACCCAATTTTCTGCGGCTTATAATCGAGAACGGCTTATAAACAAAAGCGGTATATAATTGAATTTCTGCGGGGTACCTCAGGGAAGCTGTTTAGGGCCTGTACTGTTTGTTATTTAAATCAGTTCTTTATATGATGTCATTAGTCAACACCTTCCAAATATTCATGGCAATGTGGACGATCACCAGCTATACATATGGTTCAAACCAGAGCCTGCTTCCGAGAGAGAGTCTATTAAGGCCATGGAGATGTGTGTTTCTGGTGTTAGGAAATGGATGTTGGCTAACCGTCTCATGATCAACTGTTGTTGTTGTTCATGCATTCATCACTAGCAACTTGGATTACTGTAACTCTCTGTTTTATTGCATGCCAAAGCATCTTATTGAGCGACTGCAGCGTGTCCAAAATGCTGCTGCTCGTGTTGTGTTGCTACTACCTAAATTTGGCCATATAAGTACAGCCTTATTTGATCTGCACTGGCTTCCAGTCAAACAACGCATATGGTTTAAAATTATCCTGCTTACCTTCAAATGCTTGATAGGAAATGCACCTGTGTATTTACGGGACATGGTGGAGAGGTATGTGCCCCACATAATTCTCAGATCGAGTAATGCGCTGCTGTTAAAGTTCCTAGTTTAAAGAACAGAACATTAATTCACACTGGACGCGTCACGGCGCGGCGCGTCATGACGCTGACCAAATATGGTTAGCATTTTCGGCAGCTATGCGCACGCAGCGCGTTTTTTCAGCCACGCGTCACCGAGCGTCAAAGTTAAATTTATTTAACTTTGACGCTCGGTGACGCTTCAGAACAATAGAAAACCTAGAGAATAAACAAGGAGCCAGACGACATGACAGCCAGAAACGTAAACAAGGAGCTTCTGAAATAGGCCATTATAAAACTGTATTGCTTGTACGGTGAAGTATATTATGATGAGTCTCTCTGATTAAAGCATCGGGGGGCTAAATTCTGAAAGTGACAAAAATAAATCACATTTATTAGTTTATGATAAGTAACAGTGTTATTCGTGTTTAGAGTCTTTTCGATGATATAAAGTTGCCTCGTCGATGTTCAATTCAACAATGATATTGAGTCATTGTTTGTTCCGTTTTGGTAAAAAAATATTTCAATCACTCCCCGTTAAGCTTTCAATACCTTCCAAAGGTTTACTTCCGAGGGATTTAATACATGGAAATTTTGGGGAGTGTTGATAAAAATAAGCTGTTTAATTTTCCCTCGAATTTTGGCAGGAAGGGAAACCCCATGAATCCGTAAAGCCAAACGTTTTGCTAATTGTAGTAGACCTTCCAAATCTTTAATATCAATAAAAATTTCGGTTCTATAATGAATGCTTGAAGAGAATCGTCTTCCTGTCAAAACATTGGCCAACCTCTCGAACCGAAATGTCGACGAAACCGCACGAGACTTAGAATACCTCATTTTTTGGCCAAGATGCTGTTTTTGATATTTTAGCTTCAGATTACCGTTTCATTCGTTTCTGTAGGAAACTTAAATGTCCAGCTTGACTTTGCAATGCAAGGAATACAGTACAACTTGTCAATAATTTTGCAAGTTTGCTGTGAACAGCATTGGAAAACAGAAAACGCGCCGCTCGATGACGCATCGTGTGTGAATAGCATGAAGAAGTACATGACGCGACGCTCGATGACGCTCAGTGACGCGCCGCGCCGTGACGCGTCCAGTGTGAATTCAGCTTAACTGCTAGAACTTTTGCCTATGCTGCAGCTAGTCTTTGGAACCTTCTTCCGTTTGAAATTCGTTCTGTTGACAATTTTGATAATTTTAAATCGTCGTTAAAGACTCATTTATTAAAATTAGCTTATGATGTTATGTAATAGGTTTTAAGTTGTAAACTGTATAGAATATTGTATTATAATTATGCACTTTAATCATAATTATTGTTATTGTTATTATCGAATAAATGAGGTAAATCAATAAATGAAGCATTGATGTTGATGACATCATCATAAACTGAGTAATGTCAGTGATAAACATGGTCACATATGATATTAAGATGAAGTGTTGAACTCGAGGCTATCCAAACATCTGCCTTGAAGCCATTGAGAAATATGTAAGAGACTGGTAAACTGAAATCTTCATTAATATTATTGGTGATGCCCATAATGATAAAAATTGGGCAAGCCGTTAAAAGCGTCGTTCCAGAAAGAGTTCTTGCTTTTTTTTGATTTGGTTGATTTTGCTAAATAAAGTGAAAGTATGCAATGAAGGCTTTTGATAAAACGGCTTGAAAGACAATGGGACCTGAGGCACTGCAACGAGAAAGCATATTATTGGCCCTAATCTAGACATTTACCATCCAGGTAGATCCGGTAGAAGTCTATCGTACGCCTTGCAGTTGCCGATATTATTTTTGGATTTAAATCTCTGCTCTTTTCCCTGTTATTTTTAGGCATTATTTCTAAAAATCTACAAACCTTCTTCTGCTTACTTTTGCTTAAATATACAAACCCGATAAATTTTTGTTCGCCACTGACTTGGTTGAAAGTACCCTCTGGTGAAGATCTAAAGAAACAGAATTGAATCCAGGGATTTGCGTTTTTCTTTTGACTTGCTCCGACCTCATATCACAATCTTTATCATTGCAGCTCTTGAATGAGTCTGTTGCTATAGAAACCCGGTATGAAGTTTACCTCTAAAGTAAAATGATGCCACGGTAGATGCATAGATGTTAGTACAGTTGCGTATCCCACCTGCAATTCCTCGGGGAAGGAGCTATGCCTCTGCTTATCACATTCAAAAGGTCCCGTGGCCTTTATAACTTTGATCGTTGTTTTTGGTGACTCCATTGTCAGGGCTAGTCATCCCTATGATCTCAACCACCAAACAATAAATATCACGGGGTGATCTAATTATTTAATTATTGGTTCATCTTCAACTTTTTAATCAAGCGCTGCTCTAATAAAGCTGGACTGAGCCTTGCAAGCCGTCATCTTTAAAATGTTTTACATATTGCTAATTGAACATTTCTGTAGCAACATTCAATAAAACATTTCAAATTGTAGCGAAATGTAGATCAAAGTGACCTATATTGTAGTTAAAAGGTAGAAAAAGTATCCCTTTATTTTTAACTATTTTAAACCTAATTATTCAATGACTTTATATGGATCCACAATTTTATTATAACCGGGCATATAAGAGGTGATATTACAAAAACATTAGCAATAAACTGCAACCTGAGGCTTTTCCCATTTAACAAGATAAGAATGGATACTACTATATCGGTAGTGAAATCGCTACTGCTGTTGCAAATCAGCTAAAGGCATCGCTCCTTGAATGTAAACACAAATCAGCAAATTATTTCTTTGATTTTTTGTCCTGTACAAAGTATAAGTTAATGTTTGCAGAGGATCACTGCGACATCCGTGTAGTGATGGTCGCTTCGGAGACCTCTTTTTTGAAAGCCGCTGCGTAGGAACCTGTCGCGTTACAATCAATATCGTTCCCCCTGGTAGAAGGCAGTGGTGTCTGGAGATCTTTTGAACATTCATTGATCTTTTACAAGTGACCAGTGGGTACCTTTACTTGATCGATCAATCCTCTCTATTCATCTCGTTCTCAGCACTAATTCATTGTTCATCGAACTTCATTTTTTTCTCCACAATTAAAGCGTCTTCAATTAACCTGAATTGATATTTACATTTTTGAAGGGAGAAATTTATCTTCGTTTATGATGGTTATCTGTTCATTGGATTGAAAAGGTAAGTTTTTTCAAAGTAGCTTTTTTCGTGTTTGTAGCGTTTTGCTGTAATTCCTTATGCAAAAAGGGTCTGAGAATATAATGCATTCATTAGGCAACTGCTTTCTGCCAGACTTTTCCTGCCTTTCTTGGATAATTGTTTACTCTGCGTATGGCCTTGCAAAGGGTTTTTAGCACAGTACTCATAATTACTGCTTAGGGGAACAAGATTCATTTATCAGCTCGGCATACCCAGTCATAGTTTCGTTAGGTAGCTTTGTAGTGAAAGGAACCCGATGTACAATATATGTTTATATATTAGGATTCGATCAAACGTGTATGTAAACACATGTAGCGCTTGTTGTTATTATGAACGGCACTTGAAGAAGCTGCCTTCGCGTACATGATAATGCAATACCCGATAAAGACATTGTCAGTCATTGCCATTTCCATAAAAAAGTTAGGAATAAAGCACAGTAGATCTATGTGTCGAAAAACAGTAAGGTTTATGCCCATGGAGAAAGGCTGGAGCTTAATATTCGCCGTAATGATAGAAAGTTGCATTTTTGCTCATTTGAACTTTCTGCACTAGAAAAATTGCTGTATACCAAAGAGGTCTTGTTTCTCCTTTAACACCCATCCTTCCATATCTGATAGAATAGATTAAAGATTTTAAATATAAATAGTTCAAAATAAATTCGGCTTTGTTTTTTTAATAATTCAAATGAAAAATTGAATCCGCTGAAGGCGCTTTGAAAATTTTTCAACTATCGAAAGCAGCATTTTTCCACTTTTGCCACCAAATCTATTTGAGGAAGGGTTTTTTATTTTGTTTCTAAGACAGAGGAATAGTTGTGAAGAACCCAGGACTGCCCTTTCTGATTGCCAAGACTTAACAGGTTTTGTGGTAATACATTGGACCTATTTCAGTTTGAAAGCTAGTGAAACCAAGTGACGTTGTGAGAGAAAAGGTAGAGGGGGAGAAAAGGAAATTTTGCAAAAATTCCGACAAAACTGGGAAATTTCCGAATTTCTCGAAATTTAGTGCTCTCCCAACCACTGCGCTCCTGTGTATTCTATAAATTTTTTAATGTGAAGAGAGAAATTTTATGGCATGTACAGTAAATTACAGCTGATTACGTAACGCGTTCTTCTGTCTGACCTAGAACGTCAAAGTACCAGTGCAGGGAATGCATCACACCTGCGACCCACCTTTCTCATTGTGCTTGGTATTATATTAAAATTGGTATAAAGCATTTTCTTACCTGAAAGCCATAGCTTTCTCCACTTGACTTTTTGATTTGATTTCTTGCAGGGTGACGTCGACAAAAGCAAGTAGCAAAAACCAGCCATAAAGAAACATGGCACCCCTGTCATATGTTGCAACATTGTTCATTGCAACTTTGCTTTTAGGCTATGGGTTATGTAAGTATTTTTGTTCTAAATTTTCTCTTTAACAATTAGTTTTCTGTGACTAGATCTACGTCATATGCAATGACATCTGGACTCATTGCTGCACTTTCTATATTTTGCTTGTAAGCCTGCTAAGACCTTTCGCGTACTTGCCTGATTGAAGGCATAATTAATAAACGACGCTGAATTTTTCATTGTTTTTGCCTTTATGGGTTTGCTGCATATCATGACTCCCATGCATTTACTCCCACTGTTACTTCCGGTAAATTTTTCTCTGGGAGAACTTAGGGTAGAATTTTTTTATTATCAGCTAAGCCAAGAAAATTTGCAAAAAGAGATATACGAAAGTTGAATAAGCGCCAAGAAATTATGCCACAAAATGCGTTTTATAATCCTGGTTCAGCTGAAGTTTCAAGATTATCGTTTGAAGACCAAAATGCTGAGCAAGATAACAGGTTTTATCAGAGTGCGAACAGCGATGCTTCAACTGGGCTCTTCAATGGTTATCAAGGAAATGAAGAAGCCTCAAGAGGGGCGGACCAGTATGGAAATGGAAAGGAGGCAATGCAAGTACAGCAAGGATTTTTAGATCAAAGCGAGGTACAACGACCGAGTGCTGAATACGTAGATAACCGTCCTATTGCTGACAGTATGGTCGAGGAGGCGAAATCATACGAAACAACGGCGGGCCTGAACCAGGCAGGGAATTCGAAGCTAGGTGTCAATCCATTCGAAATGCCTGCTGGTTATCCGGATCAAGATGGATACAAGAAATCAACTGTTACCAAACAGAATTTGCCGCTGAACGAGCCCCATCCAGGTAAAACGAGTCTAATAAGATTTTGAAAGTGTGTTGGTAGAAGCTTCGAAATATTCTCTTTTTAGTTAAGTCACAAATGTAGATATTATATAAGGTATTTTTTTTAAGATATCGTTTTCTCTCTTGGACCTCCAACTAGGTGAGAGGCTATTTCTTCTTCCCACGTCAATTTTGGTCCGCATCTGGATACAAATTTTCATCTTACATTCAACCATTATCCGATGTTTATACTCTGAAAAGTGTCTGACAAAAAGTACCTCAGTATATTTCCACTGTTCCTTGCTATACCAGAACTATTAAGAAAATGCAACGTCTATGTTATTCCTTCATTCATTCGTTCATTTATTCATTTGGTTATTTATTCATTTATTTGTTCATTCGTTCATTCTTTCATTCATTCACCTTTTTCTATTTTTCAAAAAGTTTAAAAGGCAAGCACGCAAACTTTAAAATAACCTTTTCATTTTAGAGGGTGCGCATAAACACGTGACTGACAATGCCATTTTGACTCACGAAAATGACACGTGGTATGGAGTGAGTAGATACCCACCAACACGGAAGGCAGCCCAAGGTTCAGTTAACAATACCTCAAACACTCCACAGCCAGCTGGATCATCTGTCGTGGCTGGCCTCTCAATGCCGCCGAATGCGCAGCCTTCGCAGTATAAGGTTTCCGTAACGGGAAATCAGAACAAGGATGGGTACTTATCAACTTCCCAAGTGCAAGCCACATATCCGATAGGCCAGCTGCCATCGTATCCACAAGCCACTGCTTACTACCAGAACGCGGCCGTGCCTAGCACAAATAAGACAAACAACGATATCAAAACGGGAACTTCGAAAGTTCAGTACCTTTTCCCTCCTCCACAGAATATATATGACACAACCAACGCAGCGCAGCAAGATAAATTGCCTAAGCAGAAACCAGAGCTAGCACCTGTAACTGACACACTTGATTTAAAGCTGGAGAAGCGCCCTCTGACGGCACCCCTGACTCCCAAGCCAGCTCAAGCAGTTGTTGCACAGGCGCCAGCCCCGGCACCGGCGCCAGCTATTGCACCAGCGCCAGCCCCAGCACTGGCTTCAGCCCCAGCACCTGTTCCAGTTGCTGCACCAGCATATGTTCCAGTTGCTGCACCGGCATATGTTCCAGTTGCTGCACCAGCATCTGTTCCAGTTGTTGCACCATCGCCACCCCCCGCACCACAGAAGGTTCCATCAGCCAAAAACTACCCAATTGACTTGATTTTGTTGAATCAACCGAAACAGGCCAGCTCCAGTTCTTCAAAAGAAAATCACCAACTAGCTTCGGTGACCCTAACCAAGCCAATGGCACAGCAAAGTCAGCCTGGAACCTCTACCTTGCCGTCTGCAGCTCAAACAAGACCAAGCGAATCAAAGCCAGCCCCATCCGTAGCAAGACCAGTTGTGGCAGAATCGAAACCGGAGCAACCACAAGCCGGATCTGCTACGCAACAGCAAATCCAGAACAGCCAAGCAGGTGCGTTTTTTGCCAACATTTGATTATTGATTGATGCTTGAAGTATGATCCATCTTTGCATCATCTGTCTAAGTAACCAGAATTTAACATTCTTCTTAACTGGCAAAATATGCGTTGCTACAAGCATTGCCTTCAACTTGGATAGCATTTTTTATTCCGTATTGCCAAGTAAATTAGTTCAATCAATGTTAGAAAGTAGTAAGTCAGGAAACTTGAAGGTTTTTTGAGATTGTGATGTTTTTTAACGTGAAGGTGCATTTCTTACCAGGCGTAGCACAAGCCGATGATTCACGCTGTGTAGAGTATCCTTTGTCAAGGTGTGGCGAGGAATGGCTAAAGAAAAACTGTCAAATCAGATGCAAAGGTATTCATTGATTCGTATTCATCTTATGAATCAAATGCTGACATTCATGTAGTATGGCGTCAATCATATCGTTTAGTCATTCTTTTAAATGCTATGGTCTTCCTCAAAAAACGAAGGAGCCGTCAATTTATGAGCTTTGCATCAATTTACAATCATCCCACCGATTTAAAATTCCTAAGCATTCAGGGAAAGGTATTAGATTGAAGCTGAAAAGACAAATAATAAAATGTTGTGTATATGTTATTATAACTCGTGTGTCGACAAAAATCAGCTTGTTTCTGCTGACAATGTTTCTTGTTTAATTAATCACGGTCTTGCGTTAATAGTTAAATCCGTAGCAAGTTCCTGACATAGAAAAAAATAATGGCTGAATTCTTCTGAGTTCTCTTTATGTACAATGTTTAATACAGCTATCGATACCATGTGTTTGATCGACATTTTGTAATGTGTTCTTAAATCTGTTGCAATATTAAAAATGTACCAAATGTAAACACCGAAGCAATATTGATAGCAGCCTTTACTATTTCAGGACAAAACACTACGTGCACAGTGCCTTCTAATGGTGGCACTGGCAACAACGGTTGCTGCTCATTTCCTTTCATTTACAACGGGCAGCCGTACTACTCCTGCATTATGAACCCCGGACAAGTATACTGGTGTGGAACTACCCTCAATTTTGATAAAGATCGATTATGGGGATACTGCGCAGGTATGTCTGTGTCATCAGAGTCCTGTTTCTGACATCAAATTGTACTCCAATGGCTATTAATTCATTTTTTTCTTCATCGTTATTAAGAATGTGTGTCCTACTCATATTCTTCTTCTCAAGTTTCCTTATACGACCAAAGCACACGAAGACTTCCCATTAGGATAACTTCCAATGTATGTTCTCGATCTTTCGCTAATAAGTCTGTTTTTACAGGGTGCCCATATTACCCATGTCCAGCGCTCACAACAACAACAGCCCCATACACAACTGCAAGTACCGCATATACAACGCAGACTCCTTTAACTACAGCAAAAAGCACAACAGGAAGCCTGGTAACAACCAAACCTCCAGCGACAACAGCTCCATCCACAAGCACTGCGCCGCCTACAACAACAGCGCCACCTACAACAACAGCGCCACCTACCACAACAGCGCCACCCACAACAACAGCGCCACCTACAACAACAGCACCGCCTTCCACAACAGCGCCACCTACAACAACACAACCGTCAACAACAACCTACTCCACTAGACAACCGACCACCAAAGAAACAACCAAGTCACCAAAGACCACAGCACCTTCCCCAACCGTAACTCCTGCTACCATCGGTAATTTCCTTCATCCTCTGTAATCATGTGGACAACACTGCTTAATTCTTTGATCATACCTAAATCCGTTGAAGTTGCCTGCCCACGAGGTTGACTTATTCTTTGCAATTGCATTATTACGTAAATGAATGTACACTAGGGTATCAAAAGTACTGCACCACTTTGTTCAAAATGGCGACATTTTTGGTCAACTTTTTGACAATCAAAGACATTTGAATAAACGAATTGGGTGAATAGAGCGTATTTTATAGCAAATTTTGGCGGGAAAAATTTCAAAATTTTGTTGAAAATTTCTAACTAGAAAGTTTAATTAGAAATATTTAAATTACGCAAAAAATCTCAAGATGTAGACCATGCCCACGGGAGGGAATTTGTCAAATGAGAGGTAAGTCGCTATAAAATGAAAGACATGAAAATTGATGCCGAGCAAGATATTGGAATTCAAAAATGTTAAAAAACGTTATTTGGTGTTAATTTTTAAGCAAGTGCTCGAAATAGCTTGAAGTTTTAATTGATGGCCGTTTCACGTCCGACCCATTCCAATTCGTCACTTAAGAAAACAATTAATTTGCATAACAACATCTTTCGATCTTTTATACGCCATTTTTCCTCCTTCGAGGTCGTGCAATACTTTTGATAGGGTAGTGTATAAAGAGACTAGCAAAAGATTCAATCCTTCTATATTTTATGAACAGGTTGCGGAACTTGGTCAGAATGGACGAATTGTGACAAGACTTGCGGTGGGGGACAAAAGTACAGATATAGAAACTGCACAAAGGCCGTCCTTGTCAATGAAGTCGAGTATGAAACTCAGCCATGCAATACGAACGCCTGTTCTATGGGTGAGTGGCAGCTCCTATCAACAAAAAAATTTTGTAGAAACATATGCAAAAGATCTCTTAATTGTATATAGCTGAAAACTTGCGTTATCGCAGGTGAAGGTAGATTTTGCTACTATATAATTTTTATATCTAACTTATGTTTCCACGAGAAGAACACCACTTAAATCTGTGTATTTTTTTAGAATGTGGAAACTGGACCCAATGGAGTGAATGCTCTGCCACTTGCGGTTATGGATTCCAGCAGCGATTTAGAAATTGCAGTATGAATGGGGAAATTAAAGTTTTTATTGATCGGAAGCAATGTTACATGGCAGACTGCCCCGCTGGTAGGTGGCTTTTGTAATCATAAAGTGTACAGAACCTCTTTGCCGTGCGCCATTTACGTGAGATGTATAGCTGATCAACACAATTAGCCATTTGTAATCAGTCTTCTTTACAATTGTGGCTAGCGACCTACCTCTCCAGCCTAATAGACTAAGAAACTTTATAGTTCCTTTTTGCATCCTCAACTTGCAAAATTTCTTCTGTTTCCATCATTCATTGTGACGTCATTACTCCTCGCTCCCTTCATAATTTTCCGCTAAAGCCATGCGGATATTTACCGATAAAATGTTGGTTTTTCTTTCATTCTATTTTCTGTTTATATAGATTGCAAACCGTGGACTGCGTGGTCAGAATGCAGCAAAAGTTGCGGTAAAGGTAGTCAAGCTAGATACAGAAACTGCAGCTTGACTGACGGCATCAGATCGTTCTCAAGAGTATTCTACGAGCAAAGAATTTGCAATCCTGACCCTTGTCCGCCAGGTAAGAAATGGAAGCAAATCTCAAAATGCTCTAGCTGTTTTGCCCTTAACCTTGTTTAGATTTCATTGCATGTTGTAAAGTTAAGCTGGTTGAATAGTCTTGATATTGTTAAGAGATTAAGGCCCCTCTGCCGAAAGGCTGAAAGGTTTTTTCGTCGCGCAAGTATCGAGATGTTTGCCCAACGATTTACTCGGCATTTGTTTTCTCAAAGGATTTGATTATTTTCTAAGGCCAAACAATTGTTTGAATCGTCGGTCGTTAGACAAAATCAAGACTCTTTTAGAGAACTTTCTGCGAACACCTCCGAAACAAGTAGTAAAGTACCAAGTCTCGCCCCTAGGGATAAGTAATAAGGTATGTGCCAGTAAGGTATGTGCCAGTAAGGTATGTGTCAGTAAGGTATGTGCCAGTAAGGTATGTGCCAGTTGCAGTAGTGACATTGAAGCATGTAAATCCTTTTAGATTGTAATCAATGGTCAGCTTGGACGGCCTGCACAAAGTCATGTGGGGAAGGGACGCAATACAGATACACAAATTGCAAATTGGACAATGGAGACAATATGACGTATTATGACCACCGCGTGTGCAACACCCAAGACTGTCCGCCAGGTGGGAGCGTACTGTAATGCTTTTTATGACTTTCCGCAATATGAGATTATCAATATGACATTTAGTCAAAACAAGACAGGATATAGGACTTTTTTATCTTAACACGTGATGCGATAGGCATGTGAAAGAGGTCTACTGGTGCAAAGAGCAGCAATCAGTATATGATAAAATAAAATAAAAATAGCCATCCATAGGAATATGAATAATTATTAAAGAATGGGAAAACATTTGGTGCTCCAAATTCAGTTCGTTTGATTCTGCTTGTAGGCTGCTTTTGCTTTCTGGGAACAATTATTACTGTTCTTTGAATAGATTTTGAATAGAAATGAAATTCTATATGTTCGTCAATTTTATTTTAATAGTTTGCGGAATATGGGGAAAATGGTCTGAATGCACAAAAACTTGCGGAGGAGGATCACAGCATCGTGTAAGAAACTGCTCGATAGATAGCCATGGCAAAACGACAAAGTTTAGCGAAGGCGAAGTGCAAGAGTGCAACACGCAGCCTTGTCAACCAAGTACGTGATGCTTGTCACAGCTTGTTTATTCAATCTCTTTACTTGCTGACTTCCTATTGTTTTATACGGAATAGTCTATTTTCAATGTTCTATTAAAGCTGCCATCGTGTAACTGGGCTGGGTTCTCTTTTGAAAATTCTTTGCAAAGTCAATACATCACTTGGAAGCCTACAAAGGCCTTTTTAATTATTTAGCTTAAGTGAAACACGTTTTCATTTCTTTCGCCTCTCTCACTCGGTTTCTTTGTCTCATTTTTATTAACTGAAACAATTTTGCAGAAATAAAGTGCAATGAATGGGGAGCCTGGACTGAGTGTTCTGCGACCTGCAACGGTGGTGACAGAATGCGTGTAAAGGAATGTCACAGCGAGGATGGAATCAAGTTTTACCAGCCTGAAATCGAGACTTGTAATGCTAAGCAGTGCGATAGAGGTGCGTTCTACGCATGTTCTTTGCACTAGAACGAAATAGACCGGCTATGATTTTTCAGTATCCTGATTATGTCACGTCACACGATCATGGTTTTCCCCTACAGTGTCCAAGCGTCATTCGACAGATATTTTATCTAAGATGTACAATGCTTGTTAAATTCACTTGAAACACGGCTTGAGTCGTATTCTTATATTTTTCATTTTTCCTCTCGAATACTTTTACTTTTGCTTCTCTGTTCCTCATAATTTAGCAAACTAACATTTTCCAAAGAATTTGACATGGAATGTTGACGCAATTGTTTTGAAACAATTGACCGTGATTGTGTGTTATATTAAAGTGGATTCGATAATCATGTTGGTATTGTGGCCTGTATTAACAAACGAGGAAATGAAAATATTTCTTGCTTTTTCGCTCATATATGATTCAATGTAGAATGTTAATCTTTGTGACGCTTGTCATTTTTTAAGTTTTATTTCCCTCAATAAGATTATTTTAAAGAACCATCATTTCCGAGTTTTATCATGAAATAGCTACTATTGTCCTGGCTCTCTCATCTATAATGTTTTTAACGGCTGCTCACTTATTTTTTAGTATGTGGTGAATGGTCCGCCTTCACAGCATGTTCTAAGTCATGCGGGGGCGGTTTTTCAGAAAGATGGAGGACCTGTGATGGCAAGGTAGAGGAAGATAGTGTTTCTTGTAACACATTCCCGTGCATAACTACGACTTCGCCTCCAACGACACCCACACCCTCTCCAACAGGTTTGTTCAATTTTTATTGCATTTTTCTCGGCTGAACTATTTGATAACAGTTGTTGCATTTTATGAAGGGAAATTCTGTTTTTTAAGCAAAGTGCAATCCGCAAAGCGCAATAAGCAAAGCAAAGTATTCACGTTAACTATTTTATTAAAGTTGCAAAGTAGCTATTACCCCCCCCCCTGTCATTAGAAGGCCCTCCAGATTGAAAGGGTGCTTTGAACTTTTTTTGCTTAGAGATTTTTCATTTGAATCTCGCTTCTGAAACTTTTATAATTGCATAAAGAAACAAACATTCTTTATCAAGCTTAAAAAAGTTCTGGCGATAAAAGCAAATTTTAATAAATGGGTAGAATGCTCAGACAGATATGATAAAGCAAGTTCTGTTGCTCATTGTAGTAAGCGTTCTCTGTCATAATATTTATATATCTATTTTCGTCTTCTGCTTTTTTAGTTTGCTCAGTTTGGTCAAATTGGTCTGAATGCTCCGCTACATGCAATGGGCTGCAATCAAGAATAAGGCATTGCAAAAACAGCACCCATGAACACGACGAGCTGCAAGCAAGACCTTGTAACACATTGCCTTGTCCCGGTGAGTTATTTTTAAGCTTAGCGTGTAAAAGAGAAACTTAACACATTGAATATTGCTTTGGCTATCACTAAATCTTTCGCAAAACACTAAATACAAACGCAAAACACATTTAAGCCTACTACAAATGCCGAAGCACTGTTTGTAACCATTCAATCCGATTTATTTTCAATATTACAAAGCTAGCAAAGGCCCCGTGAGCTCTACTGCCTGCTTACTAACTTGAACTTACCTATTAGGAAATGCCACCACACCAACAACTGCTCCTTCGACGCCGCCATCAACTACGACTCCGCCACCAACTACGCCTTCTACACCAAAAATGACCACTACTGCTTCAACACCAAATATAACCACTGTACCTACGACGACCCCTCTTCCCGGTAAGTGAAGTCTCAGTAATTTACACTATTTTTATACAATAATTTCTTTTCGATTTGGTCACCTTTATAATGCGCAGTTGATTGTTCAAGCACCTCTTGGTTGGGAAGCCAACAAAGCAAGATAATTGATAACCGATTTCGAACGCGTCGGAAAAACCAAAAGTATGAGATGAACTAAACATTTTAGCAAAATTGACTTCAGATAACGTTTGAAAACCGTTTGAACGTTTGATATTTTGCGTCATTTAATGGGAGGGTTGATATGAACAGTAATACATCGTGGCAGCAAAAGCATTGTCTAGTTAGCAAAATACGCAAATTGTACTACAACGCTTCAAGAATTCACCCCACATGACTAGACCAATCATCTCAATACTATTTCTATCAACAATCTGATGAGATCGCAGAATCGGGCTCTCTTTCGAAAGTTTTAGTCATCCGCGTTATTTCTTGTTTCATAAACTTTCGAGTTGTTTTCAGATCATTTATCGTCAAAACATACTATTTATATTCTTTTCGCTAGCAGCCTCGAATCTGTGAAAGCTTCCTTGCTAATCTCTTGATATCCTCCATCACTGCAGAATGCACCGAGTGGTCAAAGTGGTCGAAATGCTCGCTTTCCTGCGGAGGAGGATATCAAGAGCGGTTCAGGACGTGCTCCCATTTTGAACAAGAGATTGAAAGCCGAATTTGTAATAAACAGCCTTGCCCCCCTTCTACAACCACACCACCAAGTACGATATAACACAACCCTAAGATTTTCTTGCTTTTTTTATCATAGGTGCACCTATCTGATGGTGCATATGTCATTATCACTCCGCTCCCAGTCCTAGCTTATGTTTGCACGATCACCGCCACGTTTTGCTCTAATAAGAATATTCAATGATGGCCAATAGTCTAATGTGCTCATCCACAACAAAAGTCTAATGTGCTCGCAATGTATTTCTTTCTAAACTTCCAGCCAGCTGTTCTGTTATTCAAATAATTAAAGTTCAATTCCAACTTGCACATAGTTTAAAAGTCATTAAAATATTCCCTTGTTTTTTAAATAGAATAATAGCGGATAGGATCTTTATAATTGCAGCATTTCAACCATACTCGAAATATGATACCAGTTAGGTAAAAGGCTTTTTCCTCAGTTTTCCATTGGCCAGCTTCCAACTCCTCAATAGTTTGTTCTGCTTAGTAACATTCTGGAATGAATTGCTACTCCTTCAAAGAATCAAAGAGTTCAAGGATCAGCTACTCCTTCTGTCAAAACATCTTCAATGACAGATGTTTATATTTTCTGTCTTATCTACTATTTTTACCATATTTAAAAACTCATAAAATTTACATTTTTCTTTTAGAAACAACGCCAAGACCGCAACCAGGGCCATGTAAGTTGTTTTTCTACTTAATTTTAGCAGTTTGGCTACCTACCACTTTGGGGATGCATTAACAAGTGGATTCAAAAACTCTCACCTTGAGAAAACAATATATTTAAATAAATTTGAATCATGCAATGACATTACTTTAGACCATATCACAATTTCTTGCAAAGGTTTGACTGAAATCATCTAATTGGCTTGTGATAAATGCATCGTTCTATTTTCAACCAATCAGACTGGAAGTGCCTTTGCCTTTTTATGATATCCAAGTTACAGAAATCTCAATTCATTCAATGTTTGTTTTTGTGAATTCAGACCCAGAATGCCTTGTTGCCTACCTGAGCTTCGACCGAATTGACGAGCTGAATAAAATTGTTTATGATGAAAGTCCCTATCACAACGATGCCCAACTCGATGGCAATCTCACCTTTGTCAATGGCAACTTCAGCTGTGGCTACGCCGTCAAGTTAGATGGCGGAGAAATAGTTTTCGATGGCTCAAAGTTCAACCCAAAGCCATCAGTAGCCATTACAGTTGCTGCTTGGATTTACATCGAGTCGAGTGTAGACAGACAAACCATATTTGCAACTAGAGCTGGTGGGAGTAGTGCAGGTCAGTTAGGTCATGTACCATGACTTTTATCTTAAGTTTGTATCGTTCCTTCCCGTTTCGACTTTTAGATTTCATCCCCTTGGCCTTCCCAATTGAAGACCTCTGCTTAAGGAAGTACCAAAACTTCGCCTTTAACTCATTTTTTTCAAGGAATATTTTCAAAGCTCAACGGTATTATTCTAATGAAAGATGAACTCTGCGAATTACCCACAGGGTTAAATAAATATATGTCAAATGGCCTACCTGAAGTAAAACATTTGACAGTTTTGATTTCTTTCGCCCAAGCTTCATTCTTTGACGTTCGTGGCATAGAAAGAAGAACACTGCTTACAGTCTCAAAGAAAGAACTCATTATCACTTACGAATAGCTAATACTGCTCAAAAACAGCATTTGACTTCATGTGGATACTTTTAATGCATCAGAATATTTTGTATTAGTTATTTAACTTTCATTTTTCTCAACTGGTCCAATTTCGCTGTTTGCTTTCTTGCATTTAGGAATTGCGTTAACACAAAGAGCCCTCCAGATGAATGACTTTTTAAGAATCTGATTTTGTTATAGACAACTTCTTCCTGGAGGTGGAGCAAGGAAAAATTCGTTGGTATCACATCGATCCAGTTGGGAAGAGAGTCTTCTTCATAGTTACCGAGTCATTGATACCTTCAAAGACTTGGATTCACATCGCTGGATCATACGATGTTACGAGTGGAAAAGTCCGATTCTTTGTCAACGCAGAAGAAAGCAAGGTTACAGTCGGCCAAGGTACATCTTGTATTGCTAGATCATCCAGCTGGTTTCATGCGAAGTTCCCACCGCTCTGCATCATTAGCGTTGTTAAAATTTGCGCCATAAGATCTTTGCGAAATCAATGATTTTTTTAGCCTTTGCTCACTTTTCTTATTGTTTAAAGGTCATGTTCGTTGGAAAGCTGGAGGTGTTCAATCATAACTCTAATGTTACGCATTGCACAGATTGATAACCTTTTAGATATCCTTATTGATTAATTTATAGCCTTTAACAAAATGTATTCTTTTCCATTCTATGATTCTCTTATTGCTCTAACGATTCTATGATTCTCTTCTCGGATGATTCTATGATTCTATGATTTTTTATGATTCTGATGATTCTAATGAATAATGAATTCTGATCATTCTATGATTTTCTTAATTCGCTTAGATCATCTCCTTACGACGACTAATCTCCAATCTGATTGACAAAGAAATTTTTGATTTTTATCTCAACTTTGTTTAGTGGATTTCACCTAGTGAAGTTCTTCTCAAGAATTCGATTTCTTCTGTAAATTTTCTTTCTAGCCCTTTCACCGTTTTCCTTTATGTGGAAGGTTTATATCTGCAATCGACATTGAATTCTAAACACTGATTTTAGGTCCTCTTACTCAAGACTGGGATGCTTATGCAAAGATAGCAGGCGGTGGCTCTGGCACTCAGTTCAAGGGTCTCATCGATGAATTTTACATCTTCAATTGCTCGTTGATCGACGAACAAGTTCGCGTTGTAGCAGACACTTGCAAGTTGAGAGAAGGTAGGAAAGTGCTGAGCTTCTTCGAGCTCAGAAGTATAACAATTGCTTGACATTGTCTTATCGCGAAGCAACTCTTGTGTCTTGTAGAAGATCGTAATGAAAATAAATATTTGTAAAAGGGAATGGCTAAAGTGAAGTAGGTTAAATTTGCAATCTGTGAAGTCATATAAATTTGTGCTTTTGCCATAGAATTGTTGACTGGCCTTGATTATTAAGAATAGCAGAATCTCATCGGTTTCGCGTGGTCATTTTGTACTATAAGAATAGTTCCATAGTGCCAAAAGTGCCATAAGAGCAGTTACTTTATATAGGCCTGATTTTGAACGATGTTTTAAAAACTTAAGCAAAGCTTTCTTACTAAAGTTTAACAATTTTACTAAATTTATTATTCAATTTACAGGTACTGAATGTCCATCCCCTCTTCTCGGCGTCTGCCCGCCCTGTGAGAACTGCACTTCACCACCAACACGACCACCAATCACGGACGAGCCAAGTATGTTTGCAGCTAAGTACAGTGTTGGGCGAAATAATCCCTTACCTCAGACCATTCAACAAACTATGTTGGGTCAGCCCCTTCAATTACCGGCAAACCTTAAAACGCATCAAGGGAGTTTTTCCAAGTCCGGCCCGAAAGCTCAGAATATCAGAAACAAGAGTTCAAAAAAGTCGTCCCAGTTCTCCAATTCTGATAAGGCGATGCTTGTAAGGTCAAATTTTATCTTTCCTTGGCTCAGAACCGTAGAGCTGTACCGCAAGAAGAGAGACATTAAATGAGATCTAAAACACTTCAAAACCTGATTATATTATATTGTTAGTAGATTGACCTAAAGCTTACACGAAGTTGTGTTGAATAGCCCGTAATTGCTGCAAGACCTTGTACTTAGTCATGGAATTTCACGATTAAAAACTTCGAAAAAATAAAGTGGCTTTCTCTGTGCTTCTTTCTGTCATGATTATCACACGTTAGTCAATGCAGAAGGAAATTCGACGGCTAAGTACAAGCTCTTAAAAGCCAACTTCGCCCTTTAGTTAAAGCAACCCATACTCCAAGCATCGAAAACTGATGTTCTGAGCTTAGTACGGGCTGAGAATCTCCTGCTGCGTTCGGCTTTTGCTAACCACATTCGCTCATAGATAAACTGCTAGAATTTTCAGCAACCTTAAGAGGCCTATTCTTTATAGCGGCGTTGATTCTAAATACGATGCTTTGTTTTGAGGGTGGAGCATATTCTTTCATTCATCGGCATTTGATGGGTTATATTATGGGCTATAAAAGCTGCAAGAATAACAGCTTTTATTGGACACATTTTCAGCAATAGCTGCCTGCACGAACTTTCTAAAAGAATGCAAATTTGAAATGCAGAACATTTTCAGAATTTTATTAAACAGAAAAAGTCGATGCAACTTTTTCGTTATTATTTAGGATTATCAAATATTCTCTTTGTGAATGTATTTCAGAGGCAAATAAAACTGCAACCATTTTCGTAGACAACTACTGCTATTGCTAACATCTAGGGTTCTTTTCAACACCTCATCATAAACAGTACCTGTTGCTGTAACTAAGGTTTCCCCGGACACAATACCGCTTGCCTTTATAAATATCGTATGACACAAAACATCTGGCTTTTTCACTGCTTCTTTGTTTTTGGATTGCACAAATCAATCTATAAATAGACAATATTTTTCTGGCCAATATTTGAATCCTTCCGAGCCATTCTAACGTTTCGTTTTTACGCTAAAAAAGAAGTTTTTACACGTGCTTTCATTGTGGTTACCAATGGTGGCATACTAGAAACCGAGATGATATACATTTAATAAAAAACATGTAAGATCTCAATCAAACTTATTTTTATTGAGATCTCGAACAAATCTTTCTCAATCAAATCTCAAATTCGATAGAGCGTGATTTTTGACAAAACCCGCATTTCAAAAAGGGGTTACAATGTTTTTATATTAAGGGGTGAGGGACAATCATAAACTTAGCTGCACTCCATATATCGGGCCCTTGGTATAACAGAATTGCGTTATAGTGAATCAAACCTTTGGTCTCCTTCCCATAAATAAGGTTGATAAAACGATCTTTTGAGAAAGAGGGTCGTGTCAGAAAGAGGGTCTCTTTCGATGCTATATGAAAAAGCCGTTGTCAAGAGAAAAGAAGTACATTTGGCTGGTTTCTTCAGAAATTCATGGATACTGACTGATCACTGCTATCAAAAATTATCTGTCATGCCTCGTTTTCAAAAAAGTTATCAGAAAAAATTCACAACGTTTACTTTCTATTGACAACAACTATTAGAGCAGCAAGGATTGCAAGTCTGTCAACAGCGAATAATGCAATGTGCCAATTAGGTCTAGATAATAGGAGGAGAGAGTCCATTAGGTAGACAGACGTAATTTATTGATAATCTTTCCACGAAATTTTACTTCTATAGAGCAAATTCCAGCTATTATGAACTTTTTCTCTGTCCCTACAAAGTTCGTAACAACAGGATTTCACTGTACTTAGGACCGGTGTAGCTACTAGAAACTCAAAATCTTATGCACTACAATAACTTTTTGAGGCTTTTGCAGCTCTTTATTAAAATTAATGACAGGCATTTGCGTGTGCAACAAAAGTAATGCGTATTCTGAAGTATAAACAAGTTATAGATATAATTTTGTTGAAAGATAGTTATTCCGTTTACAGTGTAACACTCATACTAAGGCTCTAGGCTCTGACTCTAAAACATTACAAAATAGCTATAAGTGTCCTTAGCTAAAATGTCAATGAAAATTATAAGCAAAGAGTTCAGATTCATCAAACTAAAAGGTTATAAACATTCAGTGCAATTTACGAATACCATCTTCCTTGTAGTTGACGGAGGCTTTGGATCCTGGTCAAACTGGACAAAATGTTCCGTATCATGCGGTGTTGGATACAGAACAAGGCATCGGGAGTGCGATACGCCTGAACCTCAGTATGGCGGCCTTAACTGCATCGAGGCTGGTCTTGGCCCTGAAGACGAGTCGACCAGTTGTGATATGGGACCATGCGCAAGTAGGTCTTTTGGAAACAATTAATGTGTCTCGTACGAGAGGGTTAAGATCGTATAAGCTCGTTTTTCCCCAGTTTGTAATTTAAATCGTGAAATTCAGTTTGTAATTGAAATCGTGTCTTGCAAGGACCAGTCCATTCAATTTGCGTCATTTTCTGCTAGTTTCTTAAACGTAGCATTTGTGCTTTTTTCAGTTGATGGCAACTGGGGCGCATGGGGGCAGTGGAGCGCCTGCAGCGTTACTTGTGGTATCGGGTACAGGACCCACTGGCGCGAGTGCAACAACCCTATGCCTACAAATGGAGGCAAGATATGCGAAGGAGCAGATATGGCACAAGATGAATGTCACCAAACCCCATGCCCAGGTATCCCTTCTTAAACTTCAGATTTTCGACTGGCTCTAAAAAAACTTACGACTGATAAAATTTCAAAAATTTATGTCAAAGTTGTCAACTGAGAAAGACCCCTTTTTCGCAGCTTCCTGTTGTGTATTTGTTATGGAAAAACAATGATCTATCTTTTAGTCCATGGTAATTACTCGTCGTGGACCAGCTGGACCGAATGCTCTGTCACTTGCGGTAATGGAACAAAATCCAGGCAGCGAGATTGTACTAATCCTTCCCCAAAATATGGAGGAAAAGACTGTAGCAGTCTTGGGCTTGGCGAAGAAGTTCTGGGATGTTTGAAAGATCCCTGTCCACGTAAGTTAGGCAAATACAATTATAAAAATATGCAAATTTGTGAACTTTCATGGTAACAATAAAATATTATTATTATTTTTATAAAATGGGCCATTTGGCTCAGTGGAATGATCGTTGCTTTTGAAGCCAAAAACAAGTGTTCGATTTACACCAAATGCAGTATTTGCAATTTTATGTAAACTGTAAAAACAAAATCATCATTTTGCATTACAGGTGACGGCTCGTGGTCGAACTGGTCTCCATGGAGCCAGTGCTCAAAGACATGTGGTGATGGAACGATGTCTAGGAAGAGAAGTTGTGATTCTCCGCCACCAGCAAACGGTGGCACTTCCTGTGCTGGAAATTCAACTTCAGTTATATTCTGCAAGCAGGCGGAATGCTGTGAGTTTCTTTGAATGTCTTTTGAATAACTTTTTTAAGCAAATTCAAGAATTACAAGTATAAATTTGCGTGTCGAATATTTGTCGTGTTTAAACTGGTAATTGTTTTCTTTTGAGAAAGGTTCTTTCTTACAAAGTATTCGCTGAACATCACGCCGCATATGAATCTTCCTCTCTGTTGATTTATATCCTATGTTCAAACATTCTTGTTTCGAAATGTTGTTTATTCTTCTACGCTTATTTTCAGGCGACATTCCTTATAAAGACATAGGTTGCTTCAAGGACACTGGCGCAATTCCACGCCCTCTTCCGCAACTGCTCTTTACTGATCGAGACCCGAAAGATGATGTTTATAGTGGTATTCCTGTTCATGGCCAGGACTTTGATTCGTACGTCACTGAGCTGATTTGCAGGTATGCTTGAACGATCATGATATTTACTCTCTCTGTGTTCAGTATTTTGATTATCAATTTCAAACAAGAAGAAAATTCTTGGAGTAGAAGAAACCAGAATTTGTCTTTTGAGCATGTCTTCATCTAAAGTAATATAACGCAAAACAAGCCAATTGCACAAAATTACCTGCACCATTTATTTCCTACATCCATAGTGATTAATTAAGAAGCCGCGAGGTTATGAATTTTATCCTAACTTCCTTCACCATTGAGCACCATTTGTAAATTACCAATGATGGTTAGCAAAAATAGTGTCGCATTTTATATTCAACATTTTAATTTTTTCAGTTTCTGAATGAATAGGCCAACCAAAACCTGTCGAAATAAAATTTTAATAAAGTTTAAAATAAAGTTTTTTCGAAATGTCTCTCTTTCCAGGTGTGCAAAAGTGTCTAAAGAGAAGAAATTCACGCATTTTTCAATCCAGGAATACGGAGAGTGCTACTCCGGTCCCGATGTTGCAAAGACTTATGCCTCACAAGGAAAAGAGACGCTGTTCAGATTTAGGCCGGATAACAAGCCATGGATCGGATGCATGGATACAAATTACAAACAGTGCCAACAGCCCTCGTCTACCTGCATCGGGCAAGAGATGACAAATTTTGTCTATGGCTTGGAGAATGGTGAGCAAGAAATGTCACTTCATACATCTTAACCCTTTTGTTAGAAGCTCTATGTGCAAACTTTGACTTTTAGCAGCCACTTTGCTATTGCAATAAGAACCACGATGTAGCAGCTTGAAATATTCCATTTCCTTCAAGTGTCCAGGACTGAGTTTCGTTAGGCCTTGTTCCTGGCTTGGTATTGTGGATATTTTTTCAATTTGTTGAAAAGTTTGTTACAATTAGTTAAAGTCTTTATAAAAAAAGCTGCGGACAAACTAGACAGACTACATAATATGTTCTGAATTGTTTGCCTTTACTTGCTTGTGAGATATAATAATATTTCTGACTTAAAAGCCCGACTCCAATGCCCGACTCCACTACAAACAACGTCTTACCATTTCACCTGTTCATTAACAGCATTGACAATCACAGGCAGCATACTTGTGCATAATATTACAGCTGTATCGTTGTGTATGAAACTGGAATATATAGAAATGTGTCAATTTTTTCTGTACTTCAGTAACTGCAGTGGATGGAAATTACACACAATGGAGCGACTGGAGTGAATGCTCTACAACTTGCGGCGAGGGCCAGCAGTCACGTGTCAGAGAATGCACCAATCCAAAACCTGCATTTGGAGGAAAAAACTGTTCTCATCTTGGTGAACCGGTTGAGACAAAACCATGCATGAAAATTAAATGTGAAGGTACAGAACAAACAAAATCTTCATTTTTTTGGTGCAATGAAAAGATTTACTTTTGGTTCGCATTTGTAAGGAAAGTTTCTTGAATCTGTAAATGTCCGACAGTTAATTCCATTACTAATGCGAACCAAACGTAAAACCACTACTATTTTACGGCTGTAGTTAAAAAGGAAAGCTGTTCACAATCCTTTTATGTTGAGATAAACATCTGCTACTAAGGCAAAAAAACCAAGAGCTTGAGAGAAAATTTTTAGAAGGGTTGGTTTGTATAAATTTATGTATTTGTTCTTTCATGCAGGACCAGCAAATTGGGGAAAATGGTCGAACTGGACTGCCTGCTCATTATCCTGCGGAGAAGGAATCCGGCAAAGGTTCCGGGAATGCGACAACCCTCCCCCAGCTTATGGAAAACCTGGCTGCCAAGGTCCGGCTGTGCAATCAGAAACCTGTGAAAATGTGCCATGTCCAGGTACGCTGATCATATGAATAGTTTTTGTGGCCGTGTTGTATCCGCCGTAGTTAGGGTCTGGTATTTACCCACCGTGCCAATTGGAGGAAACTTAACGCATAGTTGTTATATTTACTGACAATTTTTTGTACTTTTTTGCACTAGTGAACTGCTCTTGGTCAGAATGGAGTCAGTGGAGCAGATGTAGTGCTACATGTGATCAGGGCGTGCAGATCCGCCATAGAGAGGACGATGATCCACCAGCCATGTTCGGTGGAGCAGAATGTGTTGGTCCAGCCACAGATCTGCAGCAATGCTACACTGGCTTCAAATGTCGTAAGTGACCCTCACAAAAAATGAGACAAAATCAGCCCTTGAACCTCGTCCTAAATGTTATATTTTTAACGAAGAAATCGATGCATTATGACCCTTAGCCTAAATAGTGTTTTCTGATAAAGAATTAATAGCTTTGTTCTGAGAAATATGGTTTTTGCTATATGGAAATCAAAGTTATAAAAGCTGTTAAAGGATAGGAACCACATATTTTGATGATTGCCAAACTTAAGTGTCTTAGAAACAATCTGTGAGTAAAATTAGTGACTGAATCTGAAAGAGGGAATGTACACTGATGTGAAAAAAGTAAATTTTGTTTTTTCATGCTTCAGCAATCGACGGAAATTACACGGATTGGTCTGAATGGGGAACTTGTTCTCGCACGTGTGGTGGAGGTTACAAATTGAGAGGCAGGACTTGTACCAACCCAGCTCCTGCCAATGGCGGTAAAGATTGCTCTGAATTAGGACCGAGCTCAGAAACAAAGGAATGTGGTGTGGCACCATGTGCCCGTGAGTTTACATCGGATAACCTTAGTCTCTCTTTCACATTGGTTTTTAGTAGCTACTTACTGTTAGAATTGGTTCAGGGTAGTCAAAGTTAGTTTGGGGTCAATTAAGGGCTGTTTGGGGTCAATTCAGGGCTGTTTGGGGTCAGGTAGGGGTTGTAATGGGCAATTGCAGGCTATCAGAGGATAGTTAGGATTTCGCTGTTACGCAAAGGAATCTTCCAGCCGTTCGTTGCTGCATGTTAAGCTTTTAAGCAATTATTTTTTATCAAGCATTTCTATCTTGATTCAGCACTGCATCTTATTTGCATAAATCTATTACAAACTTTTTTTAAAAGGATATTTGATTTGAAATAGTGCGTAGCACAAATATCTACTGTACGCTACTTTAAAAAGACTGAGGTCTAAAATCGTGAACTTACCATGTTATATACCTTATACATGCCGTTAAATAAGATAATTTGTTTCTTTTCAGAAAACGGAAATTATTCAGAGTGGAGTGAATGGTCTCTTTGTGATCAATCCTGTGGCGCCGGCCTGCAATCAAGGTCACGAAAGTGCAACAACCCATCGCCTCTAAATGGAGGCAAAAACTGCTCTCTTATTGGGCCAGCAAAAGATCTGCGACAGTGTAACTTATCAAACTGTCCAAGTAAGGCTGAAACCTCTTTACATGCTACGTATCTTGTTTGTGAAATGTAAACACAGGTTGTATGATAAATCGAAACGCTATTAATGTATTGGACAGGATGCTTCTAAGTTGCTACTCAGAGTTTCACGCTTAATGCGATCCCTAGGCAACTGTTATATACAGCTCTACCTATGCGGCATCAAGCATTTTCTGACAGACCCGTAAACAGCAATTCGTAAACAGCAAACACATAAGTTCAAATATATATTTTCAAAGAAAATCCAAGATCAAAACACATTATCTTGAGTTAAAGATTCGAAATTTTTCTCACGAAAGCAATCTTCATCTCATTCGACAATATTCCAATGTCTTTTCTAGTTGATGGGAATTTCACGGAATGGACATCTTGGAGTGCTTGCTCGAAGACATGTGGCCTGGGGCAAGTGCACCGCTCTAGGTCCTGCAGCAACCCCCTGCCTCAATACGGTGGGAAGTTTTGTTCTGGTAATGATACGGAGAGTAAGCCATGCAATGAAGGACCTTGCTGTAAGTATTATTTATTTTGTAGGAGCATTCAAATAAGTGCCTTGTTAGACAGTTTAGCACCGTACAAGAATTTTGTCCTTGGAGGCTCCGACCGCGTGCATTGTTAATGTTTATTAGATGGGTTCTTTTTAGATAATGATGTAAGAGATTTTCGACAGGAAAAGTATTCGTTTCTGGACGCCGCTAACTCACAGACTAACGGTGTCATTAAACAGCTCATTTTTAAATGTTTAGGGAGTGCTTGTAAGTAAATAAATTTATAATATAAGTATCGGGAAACAGAAACTTTAAGCTGCTCTATGAAAAAAATCATTTTGTAACTATTCGGTAAAGCATTTCAGGCCGTGTTTTGCAATTTTACTGAAGGCAATTCTCTGTTGTATCAGGCCTTGTTCCATACAAAGACATCGGTTGTTTTGCGGACACTTCGCAGGCGCAGGTGCAGAAGCCATTGCCAGAACTGTTATTTGATGATAGCAGCAATCTTGACTATGAAAACTTTGATCAGTACATCGAAGAGGTGATCTGCTTATGCGCCAACGCAGCCTTTCAGAAGCAGTACACACATTTTTCGATCCAGTCTTTGTCAAAATGTTATTCGGGGCCTAATGTAGCGAAGACATACAATAAGGATGGCCCGTCTAGCTCATGCATCGCAAGAGGAGGAGCGCCAACTCTAGGGAAGTACGAATCATGCAAGTCACCAGACTTGGTCTGTGTTGGTAAAGAGAAAGCAAATTATGTGTATGGCTTAGCAAATGGTAAGTGTCCATTTTTTGTAAAGGAACGTTTTTAGCTACAGTCAAGTTTGTTGCGCTTGCCGTTCAATTTTGTACTGAAGAGAGCATTTCTGTACCAGTACCAATACACATTTTGTACCTGTTCAATGTTTTTTGTTAATGTCCAATTATTCTGGACAGGTAGTTTTTCTACAATCTTTAGCACAATCTAAAGAAATTCTTTAGCACACCAGAAACTTCAGGCATCTTTTTTTATTGTTTATTCAAAGTTTTGCTTGCTCATTTCCTTTAAACATTACATCTTTTGTTACTTGTTTGTCGTTCTTATTGGATCCGTTAATTGATTACTTTTTTGTGAGCAGCTTTTTCTCACAGTACACAAGTCCATCGAAATTCGTGTTTCATATAGCTTAATGATTCTTTTCTCTTAGTAACGGCTATTAATGGAAATTACACATCATGGTCAAGTTGGACAGACTGCAGTGCCTCGTGTGGACCAGGCACCCAGTCTCGGTATCGCTCATGTACCAACCCAGCGCCTGCATTTGGCGGCAAAGACTGCAGCTCCATTGGCGAGCCAGATCAAGAAAAGTCTTGCGAAATTCAGAAATGCCCAGGTACGAAGATTTATTTTTTTGCTCTCACGTTCACTTCTCGTATAACTTAATGCAATGATGTGTTAGTTATTTGTATTTATTTTATCTTTTCAGGCAAAGAACTAAATTGGCTAGTTACGTGAATCTCTTTTTCCTGAATTTGAAATTGGCTAGTTATGTGAATCTCTCTAATTCAGTTCAATAAGAGGCAGTCACATTGCTTTGGAACTTGATAAGTAATTAAGGACAATAGATCTCCATGAATTGATTCATTTTCAGTGGTATTTTTAAAGATTAAGAACCTTTTGCACTTGCAAACAAATCTTGGCAATGCTTAAATTTTTTCAGTTGATGGTGGAATGAGTCAATGGACAAATTGGACTGAATGTTCCCCAAGTTGCGGTAAAGGGAAGTCGTTCCGATTCAGACTGTGCAATTCACCGGAACCTGCCAACGGAGGAGCAAACTGTACTGGAGATTTCATCGAAGAACAGGAATGCGATTTACCCCCTTGTCCAGGTTAGGATTGAATAATCAGGGATTTAGGTTATACAACTAGAGTTTATGTGCTTGCGTTTTTCTGATTGGCCTATTTCGATCCACAACTGGGTATACATTTTCCATCGTGTTCTTTTAGACCCTTATTCTGGTGTTTTATACTCTGAGGAGTGTCAGACGAAAAAGCGTTTATAGTAGTGTGTTGTGAAATGTTTGCTTTTTTCAAAGCCATTTTTAGATTCTAATCTTATCAAATAGCTAAAGTGTTGATTATTTTTTCAGACATTGAAATTAAATTTTTTTAGCTTAGAAATTACAAATTGCAGGATAAAAAATGAATTTGGAAGTTACAACAGCTTGCATGTTGAAATTTCTGTTCAGTTTTTCACCCCTTTTCTATTCATGAAACAAAGACATTTCTATTCGTGCTTATCTGGCTCAATGTTCGTTTCAGTGGATGGTAATTACACGGAGTGGGGAGAATTCAGCTCATGTTTTCCAAACTGTGGCAACGGAACTCAAATACGGCAAAGGACTTGCACTAGCCCAAGGCCTGCCCATGGGGGTAGAAGCTGTCTTGAACAAGGATTGGGTGATGACACAGAGGAGCGTCGCTGTAGTAATGGTCCTTGCCCACGTACGTATTATCTAGAGCTTATGTTGTTCTGCTGTGAATGGGGCTTCTTGAAGAGATTTCTGTAGTATTTTTGCAGCTGTTAACGCTGATGGTCTGCCACCCTCAATTGCGTAAGGTGCTTGTGATGCTTTTCAATCGCAAATTATAGGCTCTGTTACAATTGAACTGAATTGAAGTTTCTCAATCTTTGTTACTGTCTCGATCACAATAAATTCGAATAGAGGCACATATCAAAAATCGTATCGACAATCATGGGCTATCACTGACCGGCTTAAATATGTATGGATATAGAAGAAGAGGTGTCGGTGACCATCTCCAACCAATCACATTGCAATCCTCTTCAATAGCATTAAGTTTTCATGCTTCCAATTACCAAATTTTCATCTGTTGCTAGTTGACGCCAATGTCTTGCTTTGTTTTGTTCATCTAGAGAATGGAAACTGGTGCGAGTGGGCGCCTTGGAGCCTATGCTCTGCAACTTGTGGTCAAGGTTCTAGAAACAGAACCAGAGAATGTGCTTGTCCAAGAGCTGCAAACGGTGGTCAGACATGCCCGGGAAGTGGGGAAGAAGCCAAGTCTTGCAATCTTGCCGAATGTCCAGGTATTGATGGCTAGCTGTTTAGTTTCTCTATTTTTATTATCAGGAATCATTTAAGATACTTGCTTTAAGATTTTATCTCTTTGCCAAGCATGTTGTCAAATTAGATTCCTTCGCTGCTTATTTCTGAAGCTTTTTTGCAGCGGTTGACATGTAAAGCAACTTGACTTTCTTCGTTTAGACACAACATGACTTACGAAAGTAATCTTATTCCCTTTCTCTAGTTAATGGTAACTACACTGCTTGGACATCTTGGACTGCCTGTGACAAATCATGTGGGAATGGCACCCGAACCAGATCGCGTAGTTGCAGTAACCCCTCGACTGCCTTTGGTGGCAAGACGTGCATCGAGCAAGGCCTAGGGGAGGACATAGAGGACGAAGAATGCTTCCTTCTTCACTGCCCAAGTAATTTGCATCTTATATTCATTCTTTTTAACAAACAAGAGTTTCTAATGCAAAGTGCTCGAGATGGAAACTTCTTCAGTAGAAGCAATTGCAATGTAGCTACTTGAACTGAAATAGTTAATCGATCAGAAAAATGTAAATGAAAATGATGAATCTCTGTTGTATGGTTCTTCGAATGTTTGCGACTGACTTCGATTTTAGGAAAGCTAACATTACCAATATGGATGCAACTTTAGATTTATCCGATTGAATGATCCAAGTATTGTCCCTTGATTATCATTTTTATTTCGACAACATTTCTATTTTATTGCAATGGATTCATTGCAGTTGGTTTGTTTCCACATTGCACATTATCAACATATCTGAACATCAGTGGTTGTACGATTTATCACCGATTCTTTCACACTTTGTTTTTTTGTTTATCGCCTTTTGATTTCTTTGCTAGTTGATGGAAATTTCACCGAATGGAGTCAGTGGTCGCAATGCTCAAAGACTTGTGGGGACGGGTTCCGAACGCGAGAACGAGCCTGCAGTAACCCTGCATCCAAGTATGGCGGGCTTGACTGTGCTGGTGACTCAAGTCAAAGGAAATACTGTAAACTGGGAGAGTGTTGTAAGTAAAACTAGATGTATGTGTATATAAGTGAATATGTAAGAACTCTTATCGTATCTTGGAATATATTAGCATATACATGAGCTTGTACACCCTCAGTTAAAGCCTTCTTTGCAAAATGTACAATTGATACAATATTGATTTTTCTAGGTGATATTCCTTATAAAGACATCGGTTGTTTCGCGGATAACGCAGGAAAAGCTCGCCCTCTCCCCGAAATGCTCTTCAGTGACGAAGCGAAACGAAGATCCGAAAGTTGGGAAGAATTCCTTCCGGACCTAATTTGCTCCTGTGCAAAGGCTGCCAAAGAGAAGAAATATGCCTTTTTCGGCATTCAAAATTTTGCTGAATGCTGGAGTGGTCCGAACGGGGAAGACACGTATAAGAAAGATGGTGCATCGGAGAAGTGCATTAGCACAACAAGGCTGCCGTTGGCTAATGCCACTGCAAATGCATCGAAAACAGGAGACCAATATGAGCTGTGCCTCAAAGACAACTTGGTTTGCGCAGGAAAGCTGGGGACTAATTACGTATATGGAGTTGAAAACGGTAAATGTAATAAAACACGTCAATTGTGTCGATTTGGTCTTCTTCTTGCAAGAAATTTTAATGCCTAGCTTATGAAAATGAGTGTTTTCTTAAGAACTATTTATGGGCTAGGTGCATTTTTCTATGCATGGTTATTTGAATGAGGATGATAAAACCAATAACAATCATATTCTTTCTGTCTTAAGTGACTGTTGTTGATGGTAACTACACGGAATGGTCCGCATGGGGCAACTGCACTGTGACCTGCGGAGGAGGTGTGAAGCAAAGAGAGAGGACTTGCACTAATCCACGACCGAGCTTTGGTGGTAAAGACTGCTCAGTTCTTGGACCGGATACTAGCACTGCCAGTTGCAATACAAACCCGTGTCCAGGTATAGCAGATTTTGAATGAATGATCATGTTACGATTTGATATGATTAGAACCGATTTGATTTGATATGATTTTTTGGTTCTATATGTTATTTCTTGTACCGAGTTGCTCATGATTAAGGAAGATTTTATACATGATTAATGTTTATATACATGATAATTAATCATTCGTTTATTTATTCTCACAGTCGATGGTAACTGGGGTGGATGGGCCCCATGGTCATTATGTAGTGTCTCCTGTGGCAACGGTACGGTGGTCCGGACAAGAGCATGCAACAACCCGCCTCCACAGCACGGTGGGGATCCATGCTTTAATGCTGCGAGCAACCAACAGGTTTCAGCATGCTTTGCAGGGCAATGTCCAGGTAAGGAATAAGATGTTATGAAGATGCTTTTATCGTGAATCTCACATCGATAACTTTATATTGCAGACAGGATTTAGTAAAGCTATTTTTTGAATCTGCCTGATATTCAGATTATTCCATATGGCTTTTGGAGGCTAATGTATCTAGAACCATGTATGTACTAAAGCAAGCATGGTTTTCTTATCTGTCCTTAGCAAGGCCATCATTTTTTGCCTGCCCGTAGTAAGGCTTTTTAAGGGATCAGCGATGATTCCAAAAAGAATAACTATGATTTTTTGTAACCATTTTACCACTTGATTTTCTGTTCTTACCAGTTATCAGATTAATGAAAAATATTTTCAATTCATATTGCTTGACATTCTACTTCACCGCTAACGAACAAAAAATTCACCCGCAGTTGATGGTCATTGCCTCAGCTGGGGATCATGGAGCGCCTGCTCAGTGACATGCGGGGTCGGTAACAAAACGAGAACACGGAATTGCACCAAGCCATTGTACGGTGGAAAAGTGTGCACGTGCAGCAAGAAAGACAGCGAGAGCTGCAAAGTCATGGACTGTCCTGGTAAATACCTTTTTAGTTATTTGAGTATTTTACGGATCTGAATAGACTCATAAGCATTCCGATTTGCTTGTCTAGAATGATCTTTCCATTTCTTCAATAGGTTTTTTATAATGATTATGATAATAATTGTATGCTGATTGATGATTACTCTATTCGAACAATGTCCCGAATTCGCAGCAACCAATGGCATTGCTTTCCATGCCAGATGGATTCAATTTAAGAGGAACAATTTTGGTTTCCGGGTAACAGTATACGAGTTTGGGTAACGGAATCCAATGAATAACATACATATCTATTTACTAGTTTATACAATCCTATAATTCATTGAAAATAGACAAGATTACAAATAATACTTCTACATTCTAGTGAATGGTAATTGGGGCAACTGGTCGCCTTGGAGTTCTTGCTCGGCTTCGTGCAACTCAGGACTGAAAAACCGGAACAGAACATGCAATAACCCGGAGCCTAAATTTGGAGGGCAGGGCTGCAATGGTTCAAAAACAGAATCCCTGAGCTGCAATGAGACACCTTGTCCAAGTTTGTAGATTTCTGTTTTGCAATATATTGTTTAAACTTATCTGCCTCCACCTACTGAATTTTTTAGTCTTGTAGTCATTTACCTATAAGTCATTTACATATAATAAACGATTTGGAAACTGACTGAGTAATAATAAACAATTTTTGCATTTTTTATTATTTCAAATTTTTCAGTTGATGGGAATTATACTAGCTGGACCGGCTGGGACGATTGTTCTGTGACGTGTGGAGGAGGAATTCGTCAAAGAAGCCGTTATTGTACGAACCCAACACCTCAATTCAACGGAAAGAGCTGTTCCGATCTCGGACCATCGTCAGAAACTGAAAATTGCAATCCGGAACCGTGTCCTCGTAAGTTATAATTAAGATTCTTGATACCAGGTGCAACCTGCTTCTAATGTGTACCAGAATATTTATCACCAACTTGGATATTAACAGCCATTCACTCCATGGGCATGCATACAATGTTTGTGAATTCCCAGGCAATACCATTCTTACCACATTTGCAAGTGAAAGGAGAAATCAAGATATGCATACTGTGTATATTAGTTAACCCAATCTGTAGGTATAAATTGATATACCTTATCAAATGAATAATATTCTTTTTTGAATGGCTAGAAAATGGTGGCTTTTCTGAATGGACTTCTTGGTCGAGCTGTTCCGCAGCTTGCGGCGATGGTTATCAGAACAGTTCAAGAGCCTGTACTAACCCTGAGCCTAAATATAATGGAACAGATTGCATGGGAGAGCGGACCCGGGCCAAGGCATGCAAAATCCAGGATTGCTGTAAGTTTCAATGAAAACAAGAAAATATTTGAAAAATAAAGTTAAATACCTTGACGATGATTTGAGAACCTTAACAACACCGATGTTTCGCTCGAAAAAAATTTTCACGTGATTTTTTCCAAACAATTTCAATATACCTAGGTTATAAGAGGTATGAAATACTTTTAAAAAAAGAAAGTCTTATGATCTTGTGTCATGTTTAAATGAAAATTTAAAACAAGCCTAGCTTTACTGTTTAGATTGCTTTGATTGTTCACATTTTTTCAATTCAGCTTTGCCCGAACTTTAAATCGCCTGAAGAAGGTTTCTTCTTGAGTTTTATTGGGTGTATTTCACTTTTAATTTTGCAGTTTTTTCCTAGCTTAATTCTGTATGAATTTTTTTATCGTTTTAGGCAAAACTCCTTACAAGAGATTGGGTTGCTATAGCGACAAAGGAGGTACAAAACCTCTTCCCGAACTCCTGTTCGACGTATCTGCAAATGCATCGAAGCTCAGCGGACAACAATGGAACGTTTACTTACTTGAAATGGTCTGTAAATGTGCAGAGCAAGCCAAACAGAGAAAGTACACCCATTTTGGTTTACAAGACTATGGAAAGTGTTACAGTGGCTCTAACGTGAAGACCACCTATGATAAGGCAAGTGCTTCTTTGCTAAAGTAGTTTAAAGTAGATATCTTGAAATTTGATATCATTAACATTACCAATTGATATCTTGAAATGGGGCATCATTAACTTAAGCAGTCAGCAGAAATAGCCATGTCGATAAGCCAAATTTTTTAAATTTATTCATGCTCTGAGTAGCTTAAGTATGGGGAAAGGTTTTTCTCTATTTTTTTCCAAAATTCCTTGGTGGGGGAGTTTGTTATTTGGCCATGCCCAAGTAATTTATGTTACCATGTTAAACCCAAGAGAAAGTGGAATGGAAGAATCTCAATATCTACAGAAATGTTGCGGGACAAGGAAACATTAATTTATTGGTTAACATATTGATGTTCACATAGTGACTTTGGAAAAAGAAAATTTTGAATCCTTTTTGCAGGATGGCCGCTCATCGGAATGTGTGTCTACCAGCTCAGGAGCTGGGGCCGCTGGTGATTCACACTTAAAGTGCAGCTCTACCGATCCACACTGTGCAGGAAAGGCTGGTGCAAATTTCGTGTATGGCCTCGATTATCGTACGTATCTTCATTTCTTTCTCGATCCTAATAAGATACTCTCGCTTACTCTGCATATTCAACCCACAAACTAAATACATATTTTACTGTGGCACTATTTGATGGTAATTCATTTTTGTTCATTCCTAAATGCAGCCGCAGTTAATGGAAACTACACTGAATGGTCTGAATGGGAGCCCTGTTCCAGAACGTGTGACGTAGGCACCACATCGAGAGTACGGAACTGCACCAACCCAGCCCCATCTTTCGGAGGCAATAATTGCTCTTCCCTAGGGGCCGATATCGAAGTAAAACCATGCCAAGTGGTACCTTGTCCAGGTAAAATATTCTGCAATTTCTTCACTAAGCTTATCAGATGACCTTCAATATTTTCTCCCCAATGAATTTTATAGAATCTTTTTAAAGTCATTTCGAATCATGAATTTCCAAAATTTTTGGATAAACTCTTTTTAGGCAAGCGACCTTCTAAAATCTTGTTTGTCAAAAAAAATATCAGATAAATTGTCATAGTATTCAATTTAAGTATTTCCTCGTCTATTGTTAAAATTTTAATCATTTTTAAATCTAGTTATACTACTAGCAAATGTTTTAAAATGAATTGAAATTACCGAGACACACTTGTACATAAAGTTACTGAGATACCTATTCAAGTGTCATTTTGTTTTTCACATAATTTTCTTCAATAATTTTCCAGTAATTTTAACAAAACTGCTATTTTATTACTAAGTGAATGGAAACTGGGGTGCCTGGAACACACCCTCACCCTGCTCAAAGACGTGTGGAAATGGAACGATGACGAGAACACGTGAGTGCAGCAACCCTGCCCCTGCGAACGGGGGACTTCCATGCCCTGGTAATTCAACCATGACAACTGTGTGCAGCCTACAGCCATGCAAAGGTTAGTATTTTTTGCCGCGTCAAAATAATTCAATATGTTGACGATATATGACTTGAAAGAAATTATTTTTTATTTCTTGCATTTCTCTGTGAAACATCCTATTTCCTTCCATAGTTGATGGAAACTGGTCTCCATGGACCGACTGGTCAAAGTGTTCCAAAACATGCGGAGAAGGCGAGCGCCAACGCACGAGACAGTGCAACAACCCTGCCGCAAATGAGTATGGCAAACAGTGCGAAGGCGATTCAATTGAAGTTGTTACCTGCAACCAGGAACCATGTTACGGTTAGCTATCTTAATTTGAATCAGTTGATTTTGTAATAAATGGTAGGAAACATGTGATTTTCTATTTAATGAACAATTGCTTGTTGTTTGCACCTTGTTGTGAAACTCTTGACGAGTTGGCCTTTTTTGCAGGCAAGCTTACGCCATGGGGAGAGTGGTCTCCATGTTCACACACTTGCGGAGACGGAACGCGTACACGTCGGAGAACCTGCGAAGGAGGTGAAATATGTTCAGGCGATTTAAGTGAAACAGAGGCTTGCAACATCCAGAACTGCCCTACAAGTGAGTTCATTTACTTTATTAAATGGTTTGTACAAAACTTTCAAAGAAATACCAAAGTATTTGCCAATTCGCTTACGTAAAGGGATTTAGACATTTGATTAAATGCAAAACTTTTCTGGAATATCGTAAAGAAATGTTTTATTTTTCATTTCTTAATAGGTTGTGACAAGAATTTCGATATTGGGTTTCTCCATGATGTATCTGGCAGCACTGTAAATCATTATGAACTAGCTAAAAAGTTCATTTTGTCGCTGGCTTCTACTTTTACTGTCAATCAAGAGAATACAAGAGTATCGTACCTGGCATTTTCAACAAAGCCTGATGAAGTTATTGCTGCTTTCAACAGACACAATTCTTACAGCGACTTCGAGAAAAACATTCAGACCTTCATACAAGGAGGTAAGAGAAACCCACAACTTAAGAGTTTGTTTTTAGGATACATTTAAACTGAATTCATTTATTAGTAGGTAACCCTTCATTATTTGTCAGTTTTGTCTTACAACTGCAATTGAGTCACTTATTGATATACACTTTAAACCATTTGGAGTCGGCTAAATTTGACTAAATAATATTTTTCATAGGCTATTCTTACATAAACGTTGCCCTTGGTGGTGCAAACAAGACGATGTTTTCAGTCGAGAATGGAGACCGCCCACAGGTACCCGACATCCTTCTAGTGTTAACAGATGGGGAGCAAACAATGGATGTATGGAAGAACCCCCCATCTCTTGATGAAGCAATAAATGCATTAAAAGCTCGAGGCATTACTGTTATGGTTGTGGCTATTGGGGAAGAAGGAAGGATAAACAATGAAACTCTTACGAAAATTGCATCTGATAGCAATTACATTTTCAGAACACTTTCGTATAATGATGTTTATCGATTGGTCTACAATGTCAGCACAGCCTTGTGTTCAGGTAAATATTTTTCAAGCATGTTTAAAAAACACATTTAGAGGTATTCTGCAGCTGACTGAAAAGAAAAGTAATGGAGATTTGGTTGCAAGCATTTTTTCCTAAATGCAGTCATTCTTAGACATTCTTAAGACTTCTCTATAATGATCATGCAAGTTCGTATAACGATCTGCTTGCGCAGTCAGACAAATGCACGATGCTCGTTGCTCGTCAAAAAAATTCTGTGCGTTGAAATATTCAAAACAGTAAAACAGTTGAACCTACCTTTTATTTTTAAATTACGTTCGTCAAATTATTCATTAAGGAATCCAAATAACTTAGCCCATGTTAGACCTAATCAAACAACATTTGGATCCAGAAGTCTTATGTCAATCGGGCCACAGATTTCGAATGGCCTACCCAACGATACGAAATCCGCAGAAAATTTGAAAAGTTTTAAGAATCTAATAAAACAGTGGAACGGGCCAATTTGCAAATGTAGGGTCTGTCAGCTTCTGCCAGTAAATGCAAATTAATCTTTAACTTAGTATCTATAATTACTTTAATGTAATAATTGGTAGCTATGTTCGATTTTGATTGGTTAACATTGTATATTTATGTATATATTGTTAGCTATTATTTTTATATCGAATTAAAATAAACTTTCAACAACAACAATCTTCTAAGGAATTTCCTAATGCAAACATATTGCCAGTTTAAAATTTATTTCTCGAAAAAATAATACTTGCTTTGATTTGAATTTTGCAATTGCAACTCATCACACATTCCGTCACAGGAATTGTGCAAGCCCTGTTCTTTTGTTATCCTTGCTCTAATTGTTATTTTGATTGCAATTTTTGATATCATTCGTAGTCGAAGGCGGAAAATGGAGCGAATGGACTGCTTGGACCAACTGTTCAGTGGCATGTGGCAATGGTACACGTGAAAGAACGAGGTATTGCCAAGGAGGCCTTGTTGGATCCGGTTCTTGTCAGGGAAATAAAAATGAAACGACTGTCTGTGTCAATAAACCGTGTGTTGGTATGTTCTTTTCATAACAATAGCCAAACCGTGCACCGCAAATTGCCTTCACTGCCATTCTTAATGTATGTTGCTCAGATGCGCCTTCGGGAAAGATTTTTTAGCATTTGAAGTAGTTTTAGTCAATCATTTGCCAAAGTTCCACTTTCGACCTTAGAATAATTACATGCCTCTACTGACTTCAGGAATTCACAAGCAACATCAACTGGGGTTTTTTTATTTCATTTCTTCCGCTAATTCTCCTCTATTAGAAAGCCGATTCCATCAATGCATGGGTTTATTTCTATAGAATATCAGGCAAACTATCATATTAGAGAAATTCAGGTAAAATATCTTGAATACATTGCAAAATACTGGTTTACGCCCCTATAAAAGAGCTATATTCACCATTTATATTTTAAAATCGAAATTAATATCCTGCAGTGTACAAAAATTCAGAGTTGCCTGAATTGTATTTATTGCAGTTTTGTTAATAGCTATTGACTTCCATGATATTAACTGCATCACAATATTTGTTAGCCCCAGGCCCTTTCAAGTGTAACTCGGTCATCGACGTAGCATTTGTGATTGATAGTTCGAGCAGCATCACAGACCACTGGAAAGACCTCAAAGAATTCATTAAGAATGTTATAGATGCCTTTTCAATTGGAAAAGATGGCGTGCTCGTGTCTGTTGTTACTTACTCGGATACCCCAAGAAAGGTTTTCGGCTTCGATTCGAGAATGACGAAGGAAATCCTCAAGTTTGATATTGAGCATCTCGATCAGATTGGGGGAGGTATGTTTTCTATGATTTATTCAATGATTTTCTTGAATGATTTACTTGATATTGTTCTTTGCACATCAGAAAACCTGATGACCGCTTTGATCAAATACGTACAATTTTCGAGTCGATACCGTACAGCTCATTGTCACAGCTCAATATTTAGAAAGCGTCTTTTGAATAATACATTTACCTTTGTTTTTAGGTACCCGCATTGACCTCGCCTTGCGATTCACCTCTGAAAACGTGTTCTCTGACAAAGGAGACCGGCCAGGCGTTCCAGACCTCGTTGTTGTACTGACCGATGGCAAGTCTGATCCGGGCTCGGAACCTCTAGAGGCTGCATCAGAGCCATTGCGAGAACAGGGAATTCATGTCATATCTGTTGGCCTTGGCAAGGATATTGATATCCAAGAATTGAAAACAATCTCCACGTTCAAGGACACCGGACCAGTTTTGATTGGCGATCTCCAGAAACTTGTAACATATGTTGACTCTCTTGCGAAGGAAATATGCCAGGGTATGCTTTAAATTATTTTCTACGTTTACTGTTTTCCATTTATTATATCTGCTTCGAAATTTTATCAAATCTTTGCCATGAGAACAACCCACTGAATATTTGAGCCACAAGACCGCCTGAAAAGTCAAAAATATTGTGGAAGATGCTAAGACAACTTGCATCATTTTCCCTCTCTCGTTACTTCGATTTCGCACCTGGATATAAATTTCTACCTACCTTTAGACGTTATCCGACGCTTATACTTTGAGGAGTGTTCGAAAAAAGTTCTTTAATATGCTTTACTTCCGTTTTTCGGTGCTATCTTCTAATTTTGCTGTACCAAAAAATTTATTTAATTATCTTCTAATTTTGCTGTACCAAAAGCTTATTTAATTATCTTCTAATTTTGCTGTACCAAAAATTTTATTTAATTATCTTCTAATTTTGCTGTACCAAAAGCTTATTTAATTATCTTCTAATTTTTCTGTACCAAAAGCTTATTTAATTATCTTCTAATTTTGCTGTACCAAAAATTTTATTTAATTATCTTCTAATTTTGCTGTACAAAAAGCTTATTTAATTATCTTCTAATTTTTCTGTACCAGAAGCTTATTTAATTATCTTCTAATTTTTCTGTACCAAAAGCTTATTTAATTATCTTCTAATTTTCCTGTACCAAAAACTGTTTCAAACGTTTCAAATGCCCATCTTTACTTTCATCCGAGTCGGTAGTTTCAAGGCTTAGTGGGCACTATCATTAAAAATTCTATCAATGAATGTTTCCAATCCTCATATTTTTCTATTCCAGTCGTTGATCGTCCAAGACCAAAGAGAGGTAAACATCTTTCTTTTTAACTTGATCTTGTAATAGCTTGTAATCTTCACTATGAAAAACTTTGTGATACAATTTTCTCAATTTGAGAATAAGAATGGAGATACTAAATGACGTTCTATTTATTTTATACTTGATTCAATTTTTTTTCGACAAACCAATGTTGTTTATATCAACAACAGGATATTGTGTATACAACAGGAAAGTTCTAATCTGCATCTCTGATCTTCACGCTTAGTACGAACATTCAGCTACATATATGGGTTTATCTTTTATGATATCTACAAATTCTGATTTTGATGATTAATGCCAGATACTAATGACATATCGGTCACTTTAACCAGCGTTTTACCATGAACAGCTTCCCTGTTTAGTATTGTGATGAGCTCAACTTGCTTTTTTTTAGTCTACACTGGCTACAGCTGCCAACCATCGCTTCTGTATACATTTGATAAGATTTGTGACAAAACTGTTTACGATGAATCCGGTATAGGCAACAATGGACAGATCGTTTCAACTCCGAAAATATCCCAAGGTAATCTGACGGGCTATTTTTCTTCGTTGATTGTTAATTGTAGTTGTAGAATTTTGTTTACTAATTTAAGGAGTAATCTTTCATTTTCATCAGCGGTTTTTTCGTTCCATAGATCAAAGAAAGTGCCAGAATAATATACAAATGTTGGAGCGTGGAGGAGTAAAACTTGATGGTCCTAATTTTAGAAGCAAACCATCGTCAGCAGTTACCATAGCTGCCTGGGTTAATTCTTACTCTTTGTCAGACGAGGGTGCTGTCCAACAGATATTTATCGCCAAAGACTCAAAGCAAAGAGGTACGTATTTATTTTGAATTATAAAATACTGACTAAAAACCAAAGTTAGGATTTGCCATCCTGCCGGCGTGTCGGGGTGAAGAGATTTAATGTTTTTTAGAAAGGCAGGACGGATTGTTATATAGGAAAGCTGTCTCAATGAATACAGTGATTGCAATATGTAAGTGTTTAGCCTTAACAAAACATCAGTTATAGGAAACAAGGGACTTACAGATTTTATCGACTGAAGCACTGACTCTGTGACTCTGTCTGTGAATATGCATGTTTTTAAGAATATTTGATTTTTCAGAATATATCGTTATAATCATGTTATTGCGTTACATTATATGCACTACATCATTGCGAAAATAAATATTATCGTCTTTATGAAATTTACGCATTCTGTTTCGTTTTCAGCTCAAATATCGTTCCAAATTATTAAAAAGCAGAGAGTACATGCCATGATCACCAATGGAAATCAAACTGTTTTCTCTTTTACAACTGTTGCAAACAAGATCACCTTCTTTACTTGGTTTCACGTTGCATTTACTGTCGATATTGCGACAAAGAAGGTAGAGTATCATGTCATTTAGTCAAAGAATATTCATTTTGAAATCTACTAAAAAAACTGCCAATCAATTTTGTAATGTATAAAATTTTCAGCCATATATAGCTCATTCAGTTATTATCATGCTTTTTTGGAAACTGAAAATACCTTCAAATGCCAAACAAGTAAGGCCTGAAATAAATAATTATCTAAACTTATTATTACCCTGATACTGACATTTTTCCTTTTTATTAACTTCAAATATCTACAACATATTCACTCACCCGTTCTCTTCTAGCATACTGTTTACATAAACGGGGTCGCATTGAAGGACAACGAGTTTGAAGAGGTGAAGACCGATGGGCCTAAGTTCTTCTCCATGGATTGGGCCGGTTTGGTTGCCATTGGCTTTGATGATGAGCTGAATCCCACTGCTCAGTTTTTGGGTCTGATCGATGAAGTCTACTTGTTCCCCTGTGTATTATCTGATATTGATATCGTTGCGATTCAAAAACGTTGTGGCGAATACGGTGAGATTTTTCTTAGTTTTTCTTTTTTAATCTTTGTCTTACAGTTCAAGAAAATTAGAGTTTCAGTCATTAGAAGCCTGGGGATATGAGAATAGTAGTTGAATGACACGGAGCATTATTGAAAAGTTCATGAATGATAAAGTGCTGAAAAGGAAAAGTACTTGATTGCATGGCATTACGTTCTTATTATAAAGCTGTCAAATATGACTAATATCATGTCAAAGATGAATAACTATTCCACTCACTTTTTGCCTTCTTCCTCTACAGCTCCATTCAGTGGTGCATTTACTGGTGCAAATTACAAAGTGTATGGCAATGTGAAGAGTACCGACTTAGCCTCTCTCCAGAACGAAGTGAAGCAGGTGTCTCCAGTGGCTGCTTTCACAATTAAACATGCCACTGCTCCACCTTTCAAAGAAATAAAGGAGAAATTTAATGCTAGTATCTATAACGGAGCTTTTGCTGCAGTGATTTCTGGGTACTTTGTGCCTCCTTTGACTGGGCTGTACAATTTCGTGATCGAAGGCCACTTCCAAGCCATGCTATCATTTTCGGTTGAAAAGAAGTCCATAGAAACAGGCATCGAAAGACAGACCTCCTTTAACGGAGATACAGCCACGTAGGTGTTTTAAATTTAATCATTAGTTTCCATCTTGGTTAAAACACTGTTTATACTACCCTAGTAAGTGCTCAATAAAGGTTGAACCAACCAAGATAAATTTCTCTGCAGTTAAAAACAACCCACCCACTTGCACCCGGGGTTAAAATAACTCGCCTATTTAGGGTTGTACCCAAGTAAGATTTTCAAGACATGGTTCAATTGCGATGCAGTGTTGAGTTTGTATTCGTTATCTATGATGCATGAGTACAAGCGTTGAATTCCTCCTTTGATTGACGGGCTATACGCATGCGCCTCTTTGAAAAGAAACCCAAATACAACCTACTTCTTTCTATTGCTCCGCTGGTTTGGCATTCTGTAGTGTTTCGTAAAAACTGCTGGTTTTACCTTGTGAGTAGATTGATCCCAATTTAGCTTTGGAAGCATTTTATACAATCCTTCTTGTACGAAGCTTTCTCAACTCGCTTCAGTTGTAGCTTGCTCCCAGTCGCAGTCTACGTTTTCGTTTCTTAAAGGACTTGGCGAACAGATCCTGAGGAAATTAAATGTTACTTTGTTGCATTTGCAATGCATCTGCTTCAAGAAATTTGTCTTAGGCTTCTATGTATGCAATAATTAATAGCGGAGCTAACGATTAAAAGAGAACACACAGAAGCATACAGTAAGAATTTACAAGCAACAAATAGGGCTGTTTCTAGCTGTAAAATTCACCATAAAAATTTACAGATTGAAGAAGTTAATCTTTGACAACAAAGTTAATTACTGACACAAAAGATATCTTTTTACGGCTGATTTAATGCTAATAAATGCTTGTTACATACCTTTAGTATCCGCAATGCCAATGTGTCGGTTAACATGCAAGCTGGAGCATTTTATTACTACGAAGTGCTTCAGTTATCAAGTGATGAGATGAACTCACTGAACTTCAATTTCACGATGAACTGCCCGGGTGGAGCAGAGTTGTGCACCTCTAAACCAATTCAAGACTCGTACTTGCAGTCCAGACTGCCCCGTAAGTTGCCCAATAGAGAAGCATTTTATTGTTGCGTTGCATTTTCTCTGCAAAGCCTATTTTTAAATGGGATTATTCAACATGAAATCAGCGTTTCTTGAGTTCAGTCATGCATATGTTATAGTTTTAAATCATATAATGTTTACTGTAAAATTAAAGAATTAGTAAGACGAATGCCTGGCTACCGAATGCCAGGATGTCCAGGATGTGAACAAACAAGGTATCAGTGTTCACTGTTTTATCTCTGACCAAAGCTGGTTTTCTTCCAGGAAACTGCTCTGAAATTGCTGATCAGTTCGATAACCTTCCTGATGACGACTATATGATTCGAATGAGCCCGTCCTGCGATGCTGTGAGCATTTACTGTCGCAACATGAAGTTAACTGATTCATTAACGAGAGCTTTAGAGTATGTCACCTTACCATCTGGAGCTAATGAGAACTTTGCAATGTATTATCGGCCAAGGCTGCAGAACTATGCTACCTGCAGTGGCCCAGAAATCGCCAAACCTATGGAAACAACTGCGTATTGGGGCCAAACCTGGTAAGGATACCTTCGTTCAGTTACAAAAGTTTGTATTGTTACATGTTTTTGTCGCCAATAAATACACGACTAGAGCGCGAAATCGTAGTGGGTTTCAAGATATGAATCACATATCTTAAAGAAAGTCATTTCGGGTTTAACTTACAAACAGGGCGCGTGTATCTTACAAGATGCAGCAAATCACCATACAATGTTATTCTGCATTGTAGAGCTGTGGTAAGTACATAAATAAATGCCTGGAAAAATCAATATTGTTGGAAATTCAAGGAGTTGTCCCCTTTTTATATACTGAGTCTGGCAATGCGTTTTTGAATAATGCTGGCCATCACAAAGTCAAATTCTGCCTCCCAAGTCCCCATACACCGAAAAGACAGTTATTCTACTTCGTAATTCACAATGTTAAAATAACAGTTTTCCTTTTATTAATTTACTATTTTTCTTGCTTAGGTTCAAGAAAGTTAGAGTTTTACGAAACTCTATGCAGATAGACACTAAGGATTTTACGTTCGCTACATCGGAAGGGAGGCAGATGGAGTATGGTCGTGCTGGCGATTGCTATTCAAAGAGTACGGAGGACTGTCGCAAGGGACAGTTCAAAATCAACTTAGATGGCACCAATCTTAAGCTAGATGGAGCACCAAAGTGGAAGGCTACAGGAATGCCTGAGGATGATTTCAGGATAACACAATTTACAATATCACCAGAAAATACTGTGGTGACGGCTCATTGTGGAGGATCATGTTCGGAGTGCATGCCTTCGGATCATCTTCGCTTGCAACCAGAAATCTGCTTCAACACCCTCCAACAGCAGCAACAGCAGACCCTTATACCGCCTCCAGTGTCTTCGCCAGACAAAAGGATGAAAAGATCCGCGAAAGAAAAACGGGTTAAAAGAGACCGCAAAGGGGGTGCTGGTAACAGATGGTGGAAGTGGTGGCCATTTTGAAATCGTCCTAGGGACAAAAGGAACTAGCAATTATGAACATTATATCAGTGTTTCCATGGCTTTAAGAGACAAAAATGCAGGTTAATGGAAACGAATGGTGGATGATGTTGAAATTTCATCTTTTTTTATCGCTAATTCATAATTTGATTCTTAGAGTGTAGTATTAAGTATCATTATTGTCGCAACCTTTCAGAGAAGAAGAGGATGGGGATGTTGTTGAGAGTCACCGTACCATGGTTTGTTTGTTAGTATGAAAGATTTTAACTAGCTTTTGTAATATACTAAATTTCAGATCAGCTCGTAGAATAGCTTTTAGCAAACAAATAAACTGTATCTAAATACTTACAACTCATTTTTAATATAAAGATAAATGAAACAAATTGTAAACGCACGATGCATGCTATCAATCCAATTCTACCAACGGTGAATCTAAAATCAGGTTGTAAACATCGTATCGATGTTAAGTGAGTAGAAACAAGCTCTTTTTATCATTTTATATTGCAGTGCTTACTAGCATTTGAAAAGAGGAACTAGTAAGAGCTTTAGCATTGTAGAGGTGATAAGATATTTTAGGGAAGTAGTGTTTAAAAAATTAGAAAGCCTTTTTAATCAGTAAAAACAGAAGCCGGATTGATGGACTAAGCAGCCAGCAATAGTAAGGAATTCCGTAGCTTAATGATTTCACTTCATGTTGTTTGTTTACCTGTTGATAAAAGCAACTGCTTCAAACTCAATCCAAACTTTTCCTAAAGACTTAAGCCTGCTCGAACACCGATCTGGTATCAAGCAAGACGCAGCATTCTTACTTGATAGACGTAGCAATTCTAGATAATGTAGGCCTGCACGTTTTAAGTAGAGATCGCATTAGATTTAATGAAGATAGATTTAGGGCTTGCTTATTATCAATATTTGTCCTAGTAAGCAATAGAAAAATATTAATTTCGTTGATATAAGGGTGTATTTTAACCGTAATTTTTATTCCCACAATGAACTCAAACTGTTTTTCTGTTTCTATCTCTTATTACTAAAACAGAATTTGAACGTAGATTTTTCTACATTTTTGATTGCAAAGTTCCCTGTAATCCAGTAGTCGAGTTTTAGAAGTAGTCCTTTCAGAAGAAGCAGTCGAATATTAGAAACAAATAATTTTTGTTGCCATTGTGACTGACAAGGGAAATACTTTTTGCAAACTTTACGATGTGCTTTTCAATCATTGCACGCTTTTCGAAGCTTTACCCATTTCATGCTTCTTCTGCTCTAGGCTCTTCCTTTTAGCTTGTTTGCTGCATCGAATAAACACGAAATATTTCTCCTCTATTTGGTACGTAGCGTTTCAACTGACTTTTTGATCCATATCGCAAGTTGCGGAGAGTTTACTTACACGTTACACATTACTTGAGGAGCTATTAGTTCACAAGTAATTTCTAGAGAGAGTTTTATATTTTTGATTTTGAGCTGACCACTTTCCACATTGCACCAAAGAAACTACAAGCCCAAATAAAGCATTGCTCTGTTAGATAGCCACCATTTTTATTATCTGAATTTCGAGCACACTCTAGATCTATATGGATGTGCCCTCCAGTGTTTGAAACAAAGATATGACATCATGCTTTAACGTCTCAGCGTTTCGTAAAGAATGCATTGCTACCATAGGCGCAGACTTAGGGGGCTGCAGGGCTTGAGCCCCTCCTGAAGAATATTTAGGAGACCCAGCCTTACCCTGGGAAATAAGAAAGTTGGCTATCGATTTGTTACATTAATTTTGATATTCTTGGTTTCACGCATGGAAATCATGTCAAGAGATTTAATCAAGACGATGATGACCTCTTTCTACCCTCCGCCGTTGGCAGTCTCCTTTGCCAATGGCAATTAATTTTTGAGCCCCCCCCCCCTCCCCCCTCGGAAGTCTGCGCTTATGATTGCTGCTTCCCATTTTAATTTGGAAAAATGTTTATTTCGGTTGAAAGCAAAACTAGAAAGCTTTTCAGGTTCTTGATAAAACTGAAGTATATTTCCTTTTTTGCTTTAAACAATGGTTCGCGGGTTTTACTATCCAAAAGTAGAGCAATACTGTTTTCATCATAGAATGTATTCCGTTTGCCAATTTGAGTGTTATGCAAACGAAGTATTTGTGCGAAAATTGCATTTTGCGAGCCTTTTCTCCCATAAAATAGTTGAGAATTTTCAGCTCTGGACCGAACCCTCTTTATATGGTACTAACTTTGTTCTCCTTTTTGTCGGCTCTGTTTGTTGAACCGTCATAGCAGTTTTTCATAAAGAAATACAAATAATAGAGCTCTTAGTTCTTCGAAACTCAAAAATTGACAATTTCTAATTAGACATTTCCATAAAAAGGGCCTAATTTGACTCAGCAGACATTGCAGCTCTTTTTGCAGTTCTTCAACATGTAACCTGGGTTGATACGACAGTGTCCTCCATCAGCCCATGCCTTGCAGTTGCTGTTGCTGTCGTAGCAATTTGAGCCACCGCCTGTGTCGTAAATATAAGATATCAGCAATTCTCGAATAAAGTTATGAAGGAGTTTTCAAGCAACATCAAGGTATTAGGAAGTCTTTTATGTAAACTATTTTATGTAAAGAGGGATCGAGTCGGGAAGAACAGTGACATTGCTGTTTCACTTCCAGCTTGAAAAACGCAAATGAGCAATGATGGCAAATAATCAGATAAGGTAAGCACCACTGATTCAAGCTGCTAATTTACTTGTTGCTTGGTATTTTCAATTTTAAGCAACAGTTTTTCCATTTTTCATGTGTGTCTGGTGCACGGTGAAGTCTCTCCAGGGCTCCTTTTCTTATCAGATTCGTCAGTATTTAGCATTTACATTCAGGTTTTTTCAACAGCAATAACAATAGAGTTAGTGAGTAACATACCTCCATTTTTGCAGGCAAGACAGCAGTATGGCAGCATGAATCGCTCATTTGTTTGGCATTGACCAGCTTTGGCCCATTCTGCACATCTATCATATCGATTAATGCAACCTTGGGAAAAAAAAGTTTTTTGAATCTTAAGTAATGCAAAAAGATTCATTGCCATCCTCTTTACAATCTTTTTATCTATGTCTAAATGATATTTGGGTCGTATGAATCACTGGAAATGTTGAAGTAGTATTACAGCTGCAGTTTTTCTTCAAAGAAAATAAATCAGTCAAAAAGTTTGTTTGTTTCAATCTATTAGTCTGTTGTGTAACAGTTGAAATTTCTAATTACACATTTAAATAAAATAATCATCAAAATGAGAACAAAGTTTGCTTGCCAAACTGATGGAAATGCAATCAATATTTTCAGCTTTGCTAGTAACTTGTGCCATAAGGCTGAATGCGGTTAGTTCAATTAAAATAGGCTTTTGCGGTCAACAAGAGGTTCAGTTTACCTTTAGGAGGAGGGACTTGAACGTTTTCGTAGCCAGTGCACTTGTACACCTTGTTTAACTGCCTAACGTCTGTTTGACTGAACCCGTCTCTCTGACCCAGCATTCTGCTGCGATCTTGAATTGCCTCGATTGTCATCTTGTTGTTGATACTGAAAGCCCAGTTCCCATAATGCATCACGCTATCAAAGTCGTATCCTTCACCATAGTAATCAGCTTGACCATGAGTGTACTTCTTGAAGTTGTAGTTGGCTGGTTGAAAATTGATTGGTGAAAAATGTCACAATACTGCCCATTTTTATGAAATGTTGTTAACTATTAATAATCAAAGATAAGATGTCCCGTTATATCGGTTTTTCATTGGGCAGTTAAGCAAAAAGTGTTTGTAAGCTTATTATATAAATGAAAAAACCTTAAGTAATTTGTAAGCATTTTAGAATTTTCGCAATTTTCATGTTAGTGATTTTTTATACAATTTCATAAAACGTTTTATTGAAAAATTACTAATTGTTCCTTTGAAAAACCCTTTTACTACACTACTTAAACGATACCATATGGATCAAGGGACTGTATCTACCCTGTAAGGACAAATTCAAAGACAGGTTAAAGAAAAATTTCCAATTGACTGCCTTGAAAATCTTCCTTATTCTGCATACAGAGTTTGATTCATTTATTCTTTTTAGGCAATTCAGTGAACTGAAAAAACACTGTGTCTGCCCTGTGCCCATAAAATGGAATTAGAAACTACAACAATGCATTTAACTGGTAAAAAGAAAACAAACATACGATAAAGAGACTTATATTTGTGACTGGTGGACACAAGGACCGAGATATTGGGGGGGCCGGAGGGGGCTTGGCCCCCCAAAAAAACCTAACTGGTATAAGTAAAATGCTTTTATTTTGTAAAATATGGCTGCTTTTATACTTATTTATCAGGGCTGGCCCCCCAAACAGAAAGTTGTATCTCGGTCTGTGGGTGGACATGAAGGTTTTATGGCTTTTAATGAAGTGCAAAATATTTTTTCACTTGAGTCGATCAACTTCTGAATAAAATTTGAAGTTAAAGGACCCTCTTGACGATTCTTGATAATTTTTGACTATGCAATATATTAATTCTATAGTAATTCTCAATTGTAATAGATACCTCTGCCGTTGGAGATGTTATCCCAGAAAATCCTAATATATTGGTCGCGATCCAGTCTGGACTGTTCATGCCAGAAACCCATTGCATGCATCATTTCGTGAATCACAATGCCTTTGATTTCACATCCCTGGCCTATTGACACCACTTGCTCACCACCAGACATACCGATGTACGAATAGCATCTGTGCACAGAAGGGAAGTAGAGCATATTTGATGGTCAATGAGAACATCTTAGGCTTGTTTGTTTTGTTTGTAACCTTTTTTTAATACGATATTGCTTCTAGCAATACACATACATATATGGATATATACATATATACAACTAATCTAAATTGAATCTACTGTATAACAAATGAAGAGGAAATAACTAAGGAAAAAAATACGTACATACATAAGCTAAATATTTGAAGCAACTTGGATATGAATGGACAAATATTACAGGATATCGATATCATTAAATTTGTAAACGTTGTATTTACAGCTAGAACCATCCCATCGTGTTATCATACATTTGAAACTGTTAAGATTGTCAGCTGATTTTAGTTCATTTGGCAGACAGTTCCAGATCTGAGGTCCTATGGCCTTAGGGCTATTGGAACCGAAAGAAACTTGGTTTGGTCGAAAATGATTTAAGTTGTTAGGATTGCGAGAACGATGTTTTAAAGTTCTTGAACTTAAAGTGCTATGCATGAACGGTGGATTCAAATGTCTAACTGTCTTGAATATTTCGATACATAGGGTTCTTTGACGAGCAACTTGCATTGTACACTTTTTTGACTTAATAAGAAGATCATCATAGAATCATTGTACAGATGATCATTGTACAAAAATCTTAGGGCGCGCTCCTGTATCCTTTCAATTTTCTGAATTGATTTTGACAAAAAAGGCTTGTAAAACCATGTGGTAACTGTAAAATGTGGCCCATGGTAAAAGATTTTGTCTATTCACGGACAACTTTCCTTTTTACTGAGCCCACAGAAACATGTCAGTTTTGGAATGAGATGGGATGGTTTCCTATACATCAACTCTGGATGTCCAACGAGTCATATAAAGCCAGTATAAAAAATGAAAGAGGGCAGAACAAGACTTTTTTGTTTAGGACGAAAACGATCCAAAAACAATATGTTCATTTTGACTACAAGAGCAGCTAAAATGTAGCATAAGTTAATAAACGGAAAGCAGAAAGGTTCTTACCCTCCGCCAACAATGAACTTGATGTAGTTTTTCTGGCTGGTTCTCGGCACCCATCGAATACACGTGTATCTATTGAAGTCAGCTACTGCCTGCCTGACAACATCCCTGCGACTGGTTTCTATAAAAAAGCATTTCGCATATTGTACCTATAGTTTATCGATAGCTACACTGAATAAATAGCTATACTGTATCAGGAGCAAATTAAAACCACACAGTCCTTTGATGGTTCATCCTAAAGTACATTATTTATATGAATATGTCTGTCCATACTGTAAGCATTCATTAAAATATGTAAAATTGGTTGCTTACATATCTAAAGCTAGAAGAGGAAGTTGAGGAAAGTAAGATCATGTCCTTTTTTTATAACGGCGATAGAGAACAGACTCTAGTCATCTATAGCGGATTATACATAAACGTAAACTACTCTGGAACAGTCCTTACTCAGCTCCTATCAACGTTACTGGTATTCTCAACTATTTCTTGTAATAATTACTTCCTATCAAATAAAACATACACTTTGTAATAGACTTAAAACGGTATTTTGACATAGCTCTTAAGTAATAATGAAAGTTCATAATGTGGGGAAGGCAACAAAAAGATGTAAATAAGGTCCTGGCAAACCTATAATATCAAACATTCAACAACTAGGCTTACCTTAATGCATCATTCTCTACTATAAATATGAAAATATTTAACGTTTCTTTTCCGCTAATATATACTTGGCAATTGATAAGCAAATGAGGGAACGAAAAAATACCAAGCGTTTTAGCAGATTAACAACAAGAAAACTTGAATCTGCATTTGTGAAAGGCAGGCAAATACTTTTTTTTAGAAACAGGGTATTTTCTAAAGAATTCGTTTAATCGTGGATTAACAAGATTTCAACTAAGCTAACAAAAATATCTGAACATACCGAAACTTGAGTCGAATATGTAAGGGACAACTCCATTGGTCCATTTTTGTGTTTCAGACTTGATTGCGTCATATGCGGAATTACCGTTGACAATGTCGCTTGTGTGTGGGTCTAAGATAATGTCTCCTTCGAAGGGTTCTAAAAGCAAAATAAAAGTTACATCATATAGCTATCTATTAGTTATCTATAACACCTAACTTTTGTCCGGACTGCAACAACCACCATAGAGCACAATTTTTGCATCAAGTGAAGGTTTTTTTTTTTTTGCATTTTTATCTCTCGCAGCTTGAATTGAGAATTCAAATTGACATTTCGCTTAGAAATTGTTTGAAAATTCCAGGTATAACTGATGAAGATGCAAGAGCCTGAATAGCTAAGCTTTTTTAGTTCTCCAGTTTTGAAGATCAATGACCAGATTAACCAAATTAAAGACAAAACTAAAAAAATAGAAAAGTCAAGATAGCATTAAGCTTAGGAAAGAATTGGCTAAAATTTAGAAACTCTCTGGTGCCTCTGATTGCTTTTTAATAGAGACAAGCTTTTCAGGAAAAGCAATTCTTTGATGCAAGTCAGGCACTTTCAACATCAGTTACTGTCGATAGAAAAGCTTTCTTCGATGCATCTATTTTCTATTTTAAAATCAGTTTGCATCCTTATCATTTAAAAAAGAGTTATTTTGTTTCTTAAAATATCCTCTAAGAAATCTAAAAGACAATGTTTATTGAAAGTTGAAACTTTTACCTGCACTGCATATGCACACCAACACTGAAAGAAAGATGAAAGTCCTCATTGTGAAATGTACCTGAAAGAGGAATGCAAACTTCAAACTGAGTTCAATTTTTATCTTAAAACAAAAATTCATTGTAAAGAAACTTAAAGCTCAAATCAACACATTTTCCTATAATTTGCAAAGAACCGCTACAATTCACAATAAGTTGAATTTTCAATAGTAAAAAGAATTACACCTAGAATATTGATTTTTTAACTACTAATTTCCTGTATACAGTCATGCCTTCACTTACCACTACACAACCAGCAAGCTACCCAGGTAATTAGTAAGTGCAGATCATTTAAAAGCGCTGCATTTATACGTTCTGAGGCACTTGAAAATGATTCAAAATTTGATAATAGATCGAAGATTTATAAGAGCTCTTGCAACCATACTTCTTTATTTGTCAACACACAAAGTCCTTTGCTTTAAAATAAGCAACACACTTAAATACTTTGCATGTTCGCGTATCAAGATTGCATCATTGCCACGCCAATGGAAGAGCAAATAGCTAAATACAGGCAGCCGTTTAAAGTACCCTTTCCAGAAGAGCCAATTCACTTTTCATAGGAAACATAATCTGTAGATACAACTATGTCAATTATTTGCTTTAAACCCTTAACATTGGAGCCAAAAAATTCTTATCAAGAAAGATCGATACCATGTTTTTTAAAGAATAAAAAGATTGCTTGGCTTTGATGACCGTTGTAAAGGCCAAGGGTTCTTTGCATTCCCAATGCTTACGTGCTAATGCCAAAATTCTATAGCGGAAGCATATTTCACAAGATGGTTGAAAGCCATCACCGTCATCAACATTAATGTATATTTTTATTTATTCTTATAATTGATTACAATACAAACCTTACATTCTACTTTACCTAACAAATTTCTATACTATACTATGCTACATGAACGAAACCATGTAATCCGGAGTAATATCGTTTACAATTTCATAAAAAAGACAAGACGCCTGCTCCAACATCGTAGGATTCCCAACCAAGTTCCTCGTAGAGTTCTTCGCCAGATGCTCCTTTTCATGCATCAGACGCTGCAAGTGCAGCAGAATTTTGAACGGATTCAGGCAATTCATACGATAATTCAGCGAGGTATCTTGACTGGATTCCCATTTTTGGGGGAATATGGCAAATGACATCGCCTAAGCTTAACTGGCCTAAGCTTAAGGTAACTGACCTAAGCCTTTTTTCTTGAAAAAGTCGCTTCAACTGCTTGTCTCGTTGGATCAGGGTTAAGTAACGAGCGCCAATAATATGTCGAAACCCCGATTGGTTCAAGTTTACCAACTCGTTAGCTGCTTTATGTTTGTAAAGAGTATCATATATCATTTTCTAAAGAATTTTCCCAAAGAAATCGGGCGATAATTCCGTTTCGGATTTTTACTATTTTTCTTTTTAAATTTTCAGATTTTCTGTTTATGTCTTTTTATTTAAATTAGGCTTAAAATTGGATACATCTAATTGACAGCTAAAAAGGCCAACGAAAAGTATAGTTTTGACCCTAGCCTTATCATCTTGAATGAAAATGACTGCCTTTTCTTTAAAGCGATCCAAATCACCAGGGACGGATTTAGCGGGGGGTGCGGGTGTAGGGAGTGCGACACCCCTCCCTCAATATGTCTGTGTCCTCCGGTAAATTTGGTTCCATTCGGTAAAGATAATTTTTTGATAGTCAGTAGTAACAAAGTAACGCCAAGATTTTAATTTATTTATCTTCTTATCAGGGTTGGTAGATTCGGCCAAATTTGGCCAATAACATTAGACAGATGGTCCAGGGCCCACGCCAACTGGGAGCGGCCACTCAGAAAGTCGATGTCTGAGAAAAGTGCGAATCTGCAACAGAATTAGTACCTTTAGGGGGAGGGGGGGTTACTTTAAATTTCAAATAAAATTAAAGCGTTTTAAAAGACTGCAAGCAAATGATTGTAAGAAACATTCTGAAATGTATTTTAAGCTCATCTCAAGGGCGTCGTCGCAAAAATTTTCATCCTTCACGCTCTTTAGACAATCCCGATAAAATAGGAGCTAAAGAGCTAAAGACTGGATTCTGAAATGCTTGTCGGGGAAAGAAGAATGGACTAAATTGCAACTTTTGAATACTGTTTATTATTTTTAAATATTTGATTAGAACTTTAGAAAAACAGTTTTTACACGTAGAGCTTCCGAGCCCTACACAATTCAGAATATAAACGTTAGAGGAATTGTGAAGGACATAGACAGTTGTAGAATATGGTCAGCCACAGAAAGCTAGATATGACGTTGTATAAAGCGAAATTGCCACGTAAAAAGCCATAGCTTTTCCAAACGCATTAACAAAATAGGGTGTTTTCCCAAATTCCTTAGAGTCTGATCAGCAAAGATTTACTTCTCTTTGCCCCTCCAATCTTCTAACCCTGGCTACGCCACTGCTTCTTATCGTCTTTACCTTAAAATTAAAAATCGAATTTAGAAAATGGGCGTTTCCATCATTTACCAGTGACCTGAAGGGTGTGGCACCAAAATTATTGTCTAGCACCCCCACATTCATTGTTGATTAAGTCCGCCCCTGAAAATTACACAATTTGAATTACAATGTCACTACTGATTCCAAGCAGTATCATTTACAAAATGATAGATACGTCAGGAATGACAAGAATACATTCCAGGAAAGTTTTTTATCAGCAGAAGCAAATACCTCTTCGTCAGAAATTACACGGACATACATGAAGGTTTCAAAACTAATTAACTGCACCAGAAAGGGGTTTCTACATGTTTTCACTGAAAGTTTCCTGTCGCGTTTCTACTCTTCCAGGCGATGCCCCCCTTCCATGCATTCATTCATCAGGGGGATTTCCATCTGACACAGGGAAACAAGTTAGCTCAAGAAATTGGTCAATCTTCTTCTTGGTTTGCTGCGAAGAGGGAGAAAATGGCATCCAAAAGGGCCTTAGTTGTTCTTGCTAAAGGAGCTGAAGAGATGGAGGCAGTTATATCTATTGATGTTCTCAGAAGAGCAAAGGTATGGTTTGTATTGCTGCCAGTGATGATGACCCTTACTAGCCTAACAAACAGTGCAATCTGGTTCGAGATAGAACATGCTTCGAACCGTTACTTACAACAAGAATAAAAAGATCCATTACTTACAACAGTTTGTTTGGATGATACAGTTAGAAAGTTTATAAGTTACATTTGATTTTTTGACAGGTAGATACAGTCGTGGC